>NW_019384788.1:473529-536546 GCF_000671375.1 Centruroides sculpturatus | reverse complement strand
TATTAATTAATATATTTGAATAATTTTTAAATTTATTTTATTTAATTTATTATTTTGAGTATTAAAATTATATAAGTTCTTAAAATTGTTTCTAACCACACCTATTTTCTTAAATTATGGGATTTCTCTCAAGTTGGAAAATTTCTATTTTTAATATACATTATCAGCAGAAACAATAAATTTCCTTATTAATTTTTTTATATTTTCAGAGGAAAATATCTTAAAGTTTAAAAATAATTCAATGAAATTCTCCTAGGAGATGTTTTTTAATTGTTAAGAAAGGAAGAATAAAGGAAATTCGTAAAAATGTCTTTTAAATAATTATTTTTATGTAAAATAAATTTATTTTTTAAGCTCTTAGATCTTTATTTCGTGTCACAGTAAAATATTTAGTCTAAACATTTAGAATTTAACTTAGTTTTTTTTAATGTAGTATGAATATTATGGACAACACTATTGACAACTCAAATAATTCTTCTACGATGAATTGAATATCTAAATATTTAATTTGATTAATAAAATAACTTCTACTTAAAACAAGTATAAGTTATTTTAATCAGTAAACTAATTATATTATTCCTTTAATTTTAAAACGATAATTTAGGAGTTTAAAAATCTTGACATTGAATAAGGTTATCAACTGATATTTGCTCATCCTCTCGAATTTTCAAATAAAACATTTTTCAAGATTAATTTTTCATTTTACTGATCAAAAACAAGAAGAAATATCTTTCTTCTGAGACATTTTTCTAACCGTTAAAGACATAAAATACATTTTTAATGATTGAATAAATGACTTTCTAAACATTAATCATTTTTTTTAATTTGCTAATTATTAATGGAATAATTAAAACAATTTAACATTATTTCTTACGTCAAAGTTTAGTCCAAAAATCTGTTTTCTTAATTTGAACCCGTATCAAAATTCCTGTAAATGACTTAATTTCTTTTTAAATTACGCATTTTTTTTTGTTGAATAGTAAACGTCGCAAGTTTTATGATTATTTAATTATTTTATTTCTATTTATTTTCACGTCCGGTTTTTTTTCGTTTAATTTAGATTATCCCGAGAAATTCCCTGACATTTACACCTACAATCATCCTGTAATTGATGTCATTTTAATTTCGTTTTAATAACTTTAGTAATTATTTAAACGCCACTATTAATTTTTAATGTCATGTTTTAACGAAATACCAAAGAAATAATTATAAAGAAATAAAATTTCCAGTAATTTCGTTCAATATAATTTAAAACTTTTGACAATTCACCATTTTCTTCGAAGTTAAAATATATATAAATACACAACAAAAAGAATTTCTTTCTAAAGTACTTACATAATGAGATTCGATATTAAATTTCTTCAAATGTCTAAAAATATTAATAAAAAATGAGCAAATATTTCTTACAGATTTTACATTTTTCCTTTATTTATTTACTTATTTTTTTCTTTATTTAATGACTCTGAAAACTGATATACACTAAACATAAATCGTTACTAAATAAAATTATCACTAGAAGCAAGGACCGGTGCTACCGTATGGGCAAACTGGGCAAATGCCCAGTTTGGCCATACATTTATACAAATGCCCATAAATTGATACAAAATTTCAGGCGTATTATTTTTAAAAATGTTTATATTTATATTAAACGGCGCAAGGCACTACATAAAATTCTTTAATTTTATGTAGTGGGATAAGGGTGTTAAATGCATGCCTTGGCCAGGGCAACATGCATTTGACGCCAAAATCTAGCGCCAGCTTTGTTGGAAGCATTTTAAACGAATTATATCTACTTATTATTATCCAAAAAAAAAACGTCTTAAATGTTTTTTGTTTATTTTTATACAATTTTTATTTCTTACGTCTATTGCATGGATATATTGCATATTGCATGGATTTCTATATATTTATACAATGACGTCGTAAAACAATGCTGTGACGAAACGATGACGTTATCTATGTTTACGTCACTTAAGTTTATAAATTAACGTAGTTTACCGTATATTGCGTTATTACGTCGAGACCCAAGACGATGACGACGGCCGCCGACCGAATACTTTCAATATACCTTTAGTAAAATGCTTACAAAAAGTTTTAATTGGAATAAATTTGAGCTTTTGTTATTCTGAATAATATTTTGAATAAAACTCATTCGTTTCGATATAATTTTTATCCTTATAAGCATAAAATTTAGCTATAAAAATAAAATAGCTCCATGGAAAACTCCGTGAACTTTGACCTTATCGAACCGGAAGTTTTGCCAACATCTCAGTGATAACGACACATGCTTAAGTTTAAAATTTGAGCTTTCTAGACTTAGTAGTTTTTTCTGTACGAGCGTCTGCATTACCGGAAAAAAATTCATCGTTTTTAGCGATTTTTGCACTTTTCGATTGCTTATATTTCGGCAACTCCTTTATAGATAACTCTGAAAATTTTAACATTACCTAAGAAAACAGTTATCTTTCGAACGAAATATTCAGAATTACTATAGGTCTTTGGGGGGCGAAGAAACCGGCCTTTGAAAATCGTAAACTCTGATTCCTGTATATATATAATCAGTGAGTGACTTTTTACTTGGCGTGGAGTCATTTCCGCGACGCTCGATAACTTAACTTAACACATTTCTTTTTGAAACTCTAATTTTTTATAGATAAAAATATTTGCTATTACCAAACATTTCTTCATAATATTTATTATTTACTTGAAAATAAAATAATTGATAACTAATATATTATATTTAAAATATTACTAAATACAAAATAACAAATATACTTTATATACATATATATATATATAATAAAAATTTATAAGGTTATTAATTGTTTTAATTCCTATCAAAATAATGTAATTCTTAACGAGCAATTATTTATTGTGACATCATCACAATGCCGGGCTGCAATTTTTAATCATATTTTTAATTTATTTAATTTAACATATATGCTCTCCACCTCAAATTAGTAGCACCTTGCCCCTGTACTGTACATCATAATTTTCCTTTAACAATAAAGTCGTGCCAATCATCTATTAATTGCTTTCAGGGGAAGTTTTGAATTAAAATAACGTGACTTCCGGTTTGCATCGGTAGTTCTTATATAGTTATGGGGTCTCCTGCCCCTAAGGTTTCCATATTTGTTCTCGTCTTCAATCTATCTAACTCCTTTCTCGAGATCACGGAAAGACAGACAGATAGACAGACAGGACAACGGTGGAAATTTATAGGTCTACAATTTTTCAGATTGCAGCCCAAAAATATAGAATATAACTTTAATATTATTTCAGGTTTTAATTAAATATTACTGGTATATTGAGTATACGGATCAGACTGCGTCATAATTAGAATGCTTAAAATGTTAATTAAATGTAAATAAATCTTACCTATTTTTTTACAATACTTAATAGAAGTATTGGTTTAGTTCCGATTACAAATGAAATGTCAATTCGCAATGTAATTGTTTCATTTTATGTATTCAATGTAGGACTTACACACGAGGTTTTGGGGAATTAAAAAAGATAAATAAAATTAAAACGGTATATTACATATAACTTGAATTGCCATTACCTTTAAATCTTCTGATTTACATAAAATTACTAATAGAAATTATTGGGAGTGATTTAACTATTTAAAAAATATTACTCTCCCCACCTCTTCAATATATAAAGATCTTTGTGACTAATTTCCATGAAAATTTTAATTAATAATCCAAAAAATATTTATGTCAAAGAATTTCATTAAAAAATAGTTCTTTAAAGAAAGAGAAAATTAAGAAAAGTTAGAACTTAATTGGTTTTTATTCTATCAAAAAATTTATTAAAAATCTTTTAAAAAGTTTATATCGGGAGTGGGGGTGATTTTTG
The DNA here is from genome assembly GCF_000671375.1 of Centruroides sculpturatus. Lineage (NCBI taxonomy): Eukaryota > Metazoa > Arthropoda > Arachnida > Scorpiones > Buthidae > Centruroides > Centruroides sculpturatus. The sequence goes on along the minus strand of NW_019384788.1, from coordinate 532,688 downwards.
AAAAAATTTTCGAAACAAATACGTTTATTTTTGATAAACTAAATATTTGTACGAGTAAGAACAATTTTATAACCTGGAAGCTTTTTGAGATATAACCTCCATTTTCTTAATATCTCCCGAACTAATTGTCCGATTCTCCGAAAAATTTTAGAAATATTTCCCCCCTAATATGCAAACCACCGTGCAAAATTTTAGAATTTTTCGACAAAAAGCACGGGAGTTATTAAGCTTCAAAATGGATGAACAAAATCGTGCTCACACACACTAACATCCATACATACAGAAAACCCACCTAACTCTTTTTGCATTTTTTGCTTTAATTTTAGATATAAATACGATTAAACAATTTTCGTTTTTATTGATACTTATGCATTTTACTCATTATTATTTCGCTGACGATAGAATTTCGTTCTTTGAATAATAATTGATTTAATGATGGCCGTCACTTTTTCAGTTGTGTTAAATGTTATCACACTAAAAATAAAGTATTTTTTCTCTAATTATAGCCTTCACGAATCATTAAAGAAAGGTTGCATGATGTCTGTGACGTTTAGGAATGGTTTCTCATAGGTTTAATTAGTTCATTAAATTAAATAATGTTAATTACTACATTTAAAGCATTTACACATTACATATTTTTGTTTTTAACAAAAGCTAATTAAATTTATCGAATATTGCAACGTCGCAAGTTTTATGATTATTTAATTATTTTATTTCTATTTATTTTCACGTCCGGTTTTTTTTCGTTTAATTTAGATTATCCCGAGAAATTCCCTGACATTTACACCTACAATCATCCTGTAATTGATGTCATTTTAATTTCGTTTTAATAACTTTAGTAATTATTTAAACGCCACTATTAATTTTTAATGTCATGTTTTAACGAAATACCAAAGAAATAATTATAAAGAAATAAAATTTCCAGTAATTTCGTTCAATATAATTTAAAACTTTTGACAATTCACCATTTTCTTCGAAGTTAAAATATATATAAACACACAACAAAAAGAATTTCTTTCTAAAGTACTTACATAATGAGATTCGATATTAAATTTCTTCAAATGTCTAAAAATATTAATAAAAAATGAGCAAATATTTCTTACAGATTTTACATTTTTCCTTTATTTATTTACTTATTTTTTTCTTTATTTAATGACTCTGAAAACTGATATACACTAAACATAAATCGTTACTAAATAAAATTATCACTAGAAGCAAGGACCGGTGCTACCGTATGGGCAAACTGGGCAAATGCCCAGTTTGGCCATACATTTATACAAATGCCCATAAATTGATACAAAATTTCAGGCGTATTATTTTTAAAAATGTTTATATTTATATTAAACGGCGCAAGGCACTACATAAAATTCTTTAATTTTATGTAGTGGGATAAGGGTGTTAAATGCATGCCTTGGCCAGGGCAACATGCATTTGACGCCAAAATCTAGCGCCAGCTTTGTTGGAAGCATTTTAAACGAATTATATCTACTTATTATTATCCAAAAAAAAAACGTCTTAAATGTTTTTTGTTTATTTTTATACAATTTTTATTTCTTACGTCTATTGCATGGATATATTGCATATTGCATGGATTTCTATATATTTATACAATGACGTCGTAAAACAATGCTGTGACGAAACGATGACGTTATCTATGTTTACGTCACTTAAGTTTATAAATTAACGTAGTTTACCGTATATTGCGTTATTACGTCGAGACCCAAGACGATGACGACGGCCGCCGACCGAATACTTTCAATATACCTTTAGTAAAATGCTTACAAAAAGTTTTAATTGGAATAAATTTGAGCTTTTGTTATTCTGAATAATATTTTGAATAAAACTCATTCGTTTCGATATAATTTTTATCCTTATAAGCATAAAATTTAGCTATAAAAATAAAATAGCTCCATGGAAAACTCCGTGAACTTTGACCTTATCGAACCGGAAGTTTTGCCAACATCTCAGTGATAACGACACATGCTTAAGTTTAAAATTTGAGCTTTCTAGACTTAGTAGTTTTTTCTGTACGAGCGTCTGCATTACCGGAAAAAAATTCATCGTTTTTAGCGATTTTTGCACTTTTCGATTGCTTATATTTCGGCAACTCCTTTATAGATAACTCTGAAAATTTTAACATTACCTAAGAAAACAGTTATCTTTCGAACGAAATATTCAGAATTACTATAGGTCTTTGGGGGGCGAAGAAACCGGCCTTTGAAAATCGTAAACTCTGATTCCTGTATATATATAATCAGTGAGTGACTTTTTACTTGGCGTGGAGTCATTTCCGCGACGCTCGATAACTTAACTTAACACATTTCTTTTTGAAACTCTAATTTTTTATAGATAAAAATATTTGCTATTACCAAACATTTCTTCATAATATTTATTATTTACTTGAAAATAAAATAATTGATAACTAATATATTATATTTAAAATATTACTAAATACAAAATAACAAATATACTTTATATACATATATATATATATAATAAAAATTTATAAGGTTATTAATTGTTTTAATTCCTATCAAAATAATGTAATTCTTAACGAGCAATTATTTATTGTGACATCATCACAATGCCGGGCTGCAATTTTTAATCATATTTTTAATTTATTTAATTTAACATATATGCTCTCCACCTCAAATTAGTAGCACCTTGCCCCTGTACTGTACATCATAATTTTCCTTTAACAATAAAGTCGTGCCAATCATCTATTAATTGCTTTCAGGGGAAGTTTTGAATTAAAATAACGTGACTTCCGGTTTGCATCGGTAGTTCTTATATAGTTATGGGGTCTCCTGCCCCTAAGGTTTCCATATTTGTTCTCGTCTTCAATCTATCTAACTCCTTTCTCGAGATCACGGAAAGACAGACAGATAGACAGACAGGACAACGGTGGAAATTTATAGGTCTACAATTTTTCAGATTGCAGCCCAAAAATATAGAATATAACTTTAATATTATTTCAGGTTTTAATTAAATATTACTGGTATATTGAGTATACGGATCAGACTGCGTCATAATTAGAATGCTTAAAATGTTAATTAAATGTAAATAAATCTTACCTATTTTTTTACAATACTTAATAGAAGTATTGGTTTAGTTCCGATTACAAATGAAATGTCAATTCGCAATGTAATTGTTTCATTTTATGTATTCAATGTAGGACTTACACACGAGGTTTTGGGGAATTAAAAAAGATAAATAAAATTAAAACGGTATATTACATATAACTTGAATTGCCATTACCTTTAAATNACGTAACTCTATTCATATGCTGAAATTTTCTTCTTCTCTTAACAGACAAATTCAATCTTCTTGAAATTTTATATATAAATTCATTAACTTGCATCTCGTTGATTTTATATTATCATAAGGTTTATATAGCCTACAGAGTTATTTTTATTCATAAATTCACTTTTCATTAAATAAACCTATTACGTTGATTAAATTTTTAATGCTTAATAAAATCTGCAAATTTTTATGCTAAATTTTAATGCACTTGTTTTATTTATAGACCTATTCTCAGGTAATTTTATAATGTAATTTTACAACAGCATTAACATAACTTCTATCGATTTGATCTTTATTTTTTACTGCTTTTTAAACTAAAGTAGAGATTTTAAATATTTAAAATTATATTTGACAATATCATCGAATTATTTATTAAGATTCCATATAATAATCTCCCAATTTTTTAAACAACTTAAGAAAGTTAGTTTTAATATTTGTAACTTTATGTTAGTAATTTAAGTACCTCTTTTCAACTCTGTTTAGAAAGATTTAGCAGTCCAAAAGCCACCGAGTCTAGTATGGTAACATTTCAGAACACCTCCGTAAAAAAAGGAGGAAAAAATTAGTACCAAAACTCACCACTGTGGCATTTTTGAAGCTGAAGGTAACAAGTATTTTATTTGTACTCTCATTATATACACACCTGAGCGATTCAGGGGATTCTACTGCTTTAATGTGGTCTCCATTCTGAAGATGTAAAACCTGAAGGCGACGCTCGGTATTTTCAATGGTTCCTTTGTTATGCTTTTCACTTGCAGTGTGAAATCGCTTTTCAAGACGTCTAAACTAACCACTTTTTAAGGTCCACATAAATCAAACTGCCTTTTCGTTGTTTGCAGCGCCAACAGTGCCATAGTGGCGCATTTTGGTACTAAGATTTTTTAACGGAAATATCTTCTGCACGTTCTGAAATGTCCCCATACCAAATTTAGTTGCATTTGGAATGCTAAGTATCTCTGTAGACAGTGCCGTAACTAGATAGGTGCAACAGGTGCACCCGCACAGGGCCTACTTGAAAGAGGGGCCCAAAATGCATGTATTTGTTTTATTACTTTCCCAAACCTAATTAATTAAGGGGCCTAAATACAAATTCTGCACAGGGCACAGGAATGGCTAGTTACGGCACTGTCTGTAGATATCGTTGAATTGAGTACTTTAATTATGATCAGCCAGTATTGCAAAGTGAATGCACGATTCGTTTCAAAAAGCTTTACTTACAAGTTAGAAAACACTGATTCATTTTCTGACACTACATTAATATTCAATATAACATTTATCTTCGCATATTAAATTTTCTAGTTAACTAGTTCGTCGAATAATTTGCATTTTGCTTCGCAACGTTTTCATTATTTCAAAATTACTTTTTAAGGTAAGTTTAAATAAACCAGCAACGAATTGCTCAACTTTCCCGGCAACATTTAAAATTTTGGTTGTGCCATCTGTTATCAAAAATTTATTAAAAATCTTTTAAAAAGTTTATATCGGGAGTGGGGGTGATTTTTGAAAAAATTTTCGAAACAAATACGTTTATTTTTGATAAACTAAATATTTGTACGAGTAAGAACAATTTTATAACCTGGAAGCTTTTTGAGATATAACCTCCATTTTCTTAATATCTCCCGAACTAATAGTCCGATTCTCCGAAAAATTTTAGAAATATTTCCCCCCTAATATGCAAACCACCGTGCAAAATTTTAGAATTTTTCGACAAAAAGCACGGGAGTTATTAAGCTTCAAAATGGATGAACAAAATCGTGCTCACACACACTAACATCCATACATACAGAAAACCCACCTAACTCTTTTTGCATTTTTTGCTTTAATTTTAGATATAAATACGATTAAACAATTTTCGTTTTTATTGATACTTATGCATTTTACTCATTATTATTTCGCTGACGATAGAATTTCGTTCTTTGAATAATAATTGATTTAATGATGGCCGTCACTTTTTCAGTTGTGTTAAATGTTATCACACTAAAAATAAAGTATTTTTTCTCTAATTATAGCCTTCACGAATCATTAAAGAAAGGTTGCATGATGTCTGTGACGTTTAGGAATGGTTTCTCATAGGTTTAATTAGTTCATTAAATTAAATAATGTTAATTACTACATTTAAAGCATTTACACATTACATATTTTTGTTTTTAACAAAAGCTAATTAAATTTATCGAATATTGCAGAATTAATATAAAATTTTATTTTATATGAATATTAAATTTTTTTTTTTGGATTTCCGTCGGATGAATAAATTATTTTTTCACAAATTAAAGACAAAATCGCTCTAAAAATATATTTCAGACGATCACCGTTTTTACAGTGTTCTAGAACAAATTATAGACAGCTGGACCTTCCTTTTTAGGCTACACAACTGCCTATATTTAAAAAAGTTCCTTAAAAAACATAAAAAACCAATAAAGATTAAAATTTTTTTTTTCTTCTTTAAAATTGGAATGGTAAATCTTACGACGTCTTGTTAGTTCATCCTTGTCCATTTGGGTTTCTGGCTTTTTTTATCTACTGAGGATTAGCGCTGACAAATGTAGATTACGCCAAGATAGCCCTCTGGTGACGAATTTTAACACTATAATTTATTGTAACTTTAACACGTGATTCACTATGTAAAAATGGTGATCGTCTGAAATATATTTTTAGAGCGACTTTGTCTTTAATTTGTGGATGAATGTTAATGTTGAAAATATGAATAGATTTTAGATTGAGTTATAGATTAAAGAATTAAAGATGAAAAGATTTTAGTTATATGAAATGTTTGCAAAATTATATTATTTTTAGTGTACTTGCTATAAATTATTCTATGCTCTTCTATGCTTATAAATTATTCTATACCCTTCTGAATAAGAAGATTTAAAATGAAGAAAAACAAGAAGATTTTTTTTATGTTTTTACAAAATCATTTTTTTTATAAATCATTTATGCTACCAGTCCCACGCGCGCCATGTCTTCTATAATAGACAAAATGCAGTGTCAATGCCGTGATTCACCCATTGACAAATTGATCAATCTGTCAGTATTTCCTAACAATAACTCAGCAGATTTTTTTCCATTCACAATCAGGGCTGTCGCAAACTTGTATAGGACATTAAAAAATTTGTTTTTTTGAACGAAAAAAAATACGCAGAACGTATCTTTATAATAAAAATTAGTTCTAAAGATTTTGTTTTCTGTTATTAAAATAACTATTAATTTATAAGAGAAGAATCACTAAGATCCCCAAGTTTTTCCGAGCTGTAGGAGAAATCTCTAGTTCCACTCCCCTCTCTACTTTTAATTACGTCAACGGTAAAAAAAGAAAAAAAAATTGAATGAGAAAAACATTTCGAAATTGATCCGGAAGTTAGAAATATCAAACATTTTAGTATTTGAGTTACGATTAACAATGGCATTATAGCGCAGCGAATTTGAATTAGGGGGACCTATGTACAGTGTTGACTTCAAACATTTTTTTCGAGGGAATTTTTTGGGGAAAATATTTTCTTATAAAAGATTAGTTTGGAGCCCCTGTTGGTGGGGTCCCAGACAATTGCCCTTTTTGCCCATAGGATAACGTGCAACTGATAATCAGGAGGTTTTTTTTTGTCGTCAATAGACTAATTTATAGACTAGTTAATATTTAATTCGAATAATAAACAGAATAAGCCAAACTTCCTGCGCAAACAGACCGCTATAGTTTAAATGCTATCGTCCCACGTCATTACTAAACAGCCTTTTTATTGGCCTAATTTTTTACCGTTTCGCTTTCCGCAAAAGTTCTATCAACTTGGCTTCTACGGTAAAGTGACGTCACCTTACGTTTCCGTCGTCCATTTCGCATGCGAGTACTAGGCTTTACTTTTTATCCTTCGCATACTGCAGATTATTTTTTCGATATTGTCTTTTTAAATCTATGGTCTTACGCCATCGATATGTAAAAGCTTGCGTATCTTTCTTGATGATGATTTCTTTGTAGTTCTCAAATTTCTTGCTAAGAGACAATACGGTATCTTTAGAAGAACCATAAAGATACCAATCGGGAAGAGCAAGATCTGAGCGATAAGATGGAGGAAACAGGACCAGTTTACTGAAATTTCGCCACGGCCCTCTCGGGCACGCGTTATGTGTGGCCTTGCATTGTCCCGATAAAGAAGCATTTTTGTTATATCTTTGTTAAGACATGATATTCCTTTTTAACTTGTTTTTCAAATAATTTTTAGCCAGTTATTTACGTAGTTTTTTTTTCAGTCTCAATACAGACATCTGGGTTGGCTGGTTGACCACTTAGTTGTGGGTAGTCGTAATAGTTGTATTACTATGTTGAAAAGTTTAGAAAAGTAAAATATACTTCTGCAACTATTCGTTCTAAACGTTTACAGTTACAACACTTTACAAACTTCGTTTTATTTCCTTAAATCGTAACGAAACTTAATATTGTTGTTATACTAAAAATGAATTTCATCTTCTGATTATAGACTAAACACGAGATTAACCTCTGTATGGCGAAAATTCACGTATTTTTTGTAATAGAAATTTTTTTTTCTTCCATAATTCGATGCAAAGTATTAATCATAGAGTTCAGAAATATTATTACTATTCAAGTTTTCAAATACAGTTAAACCTGTGTGAACTGGAATCGCACGGTATCGAATATGTTTTCCGGTTTAGCAGGTTTCCGTTTTGAACAGATTCTGCTGTACTTAAAATTACTGTTTTTATAGTTGAAAGGAAATATTCTTAGTGTTAGTATAAGGGTATAGTGTTAGTACTGGGACAGTACAGAAAGTTTTTCATCTACAAATTGTATCCATTTCTCAATCATCCTTGATTTCAATACAAACTCGAATATCTAATTATTTTTTCAGTGTATAATCTATAAATTGTTCGTATTTGGAACAGTTTTATCATTAACGTATACGTTTTATTGGTCAATGCACTGAGTGGTATTTTATGCTGAATCGTCTTGTTTGTATTCACTTAATTCTAATGCAGCTTATGTCTTTTATTTTCTGAGACAGTTTATTTGTAATACAGGTTTGACAAGAATAGAAATTTATATTGTCTGGTTTATTCTTGATGAATAATTTTTAAAATTTCTCCATTTCCGTGTTTGTAGTATTTACTTTACAAACAAACAGTTGCGGTATTGTATTAATTGTGTTATTATTTCTGAAATGAAATTTAATGAAATTTTAAACCTTATTGTTAAATAAATACGGAATAAATAGGTTAATGTAGTCTTAGAATTATGATTTATTTATTTTCAAATAATCTAATTAATTAAAAACGATTTTTTACACCTAATTTGCTAAACTTAATAGTAATTATTATTATTAAAAATATTTAAAAATAGTTGCGTATGCCCCGGTTGCTCGGGCTTTTAAACGGGTGGGAGATTGGTGAGGTTGAATTGGGAGAGGGTGATAAAAATAATAGTCTTATTCGTTAGTAACTAAAATGTACATTTATTGATCTCAGTATTTACAATAATGAAACTGCAAACACTAAAAATTACTCAGGCTAAAATTAACAGGGGGTGAGACTTGACATGTTCGTCCCATAGACTTAACATTGTATTTTTGTCAGTTCACCACGTCTGGACCATTGCATCTATCTCAAATATCGCTTCAGCGGCTTCGTCTACACTCTACAGGATAAGAGCTTTAATTTGATATCTAAACCATATTTTAAACTCCGGTCGTTTACTTAAACTAAGTCGAACAACTCTTTTATCATTTTTACAAACATGAAATTTAATAATTGCAAAAATTTTTAAATTTAAATTAAATTTCATATTATTTTAAAAAAGGATCTGAAATAGCCGCCATTTAGAGATGGCGTTATTGTAGGTTCGGCTGTATTTAAACAGTTTATACAATTTTATTTCATAATAAAATGTTAACACTGTATAGTATACATGTGTTCTCATTTCATCTCTGATATTCCTGTAGCCAAATATTTCTTTATGCAAATCACACTTAATTCTTTCTCGATTCGTTCTGCAAGAGAAAACTTGTCCATTCTCTGCCAATCAAGATTTCAGCAGCATCTTCCAAACATTCATGGGCTACATTAGTTTAGAAAATAAACAATACTATTGTGTAAATATCACGATATTTAAACAGCATTGAAAGAAAATTAAAAACATATCTTGAAATTCCTATTCTAAAAATATATTTAATACCGATTTTATAACATTATCGATAGAAACACAAATAATTTTGTACTTTATAATATTAACTTAAATATCGTAACATATTTGTTTTTATTGAATATTTTGATTTATTGTTATTTTGTATCGTTTTACATTATGTATTCTCTCTTTCTGCAGTAATTATCTTATAAATTTATTATTTCATTCTATATAAGAAGGATGACCAAACCTTCTTACGATATGACTCTATAAGAAATACACGAGAGCCGCATCCCTATTGGAGAGTCGTGTTATAGTTAAAATACTATAGTTATCAGTATTCTATAATAAATATCATTGTTATTTTACTTTATTAATACATAACTGACTGATTGACTAGGCAAAAATTTAATTCCTTTGACTTTGTGAATGTATTCTAAACTTTCAGTTGAGAATTACACTTACAACCTCTGTATATATTACACTACGCAATAGTCATACGATATTTTTGTAGGTTTTCTAAGTGTAGTAATATATATCAAGATTATAAAAAGAAATTGTATAAATATATGGCAGCCACAATAATGGTTTAGAAGAACAGAGTGCGGCTGGCAAGCTGCAGTTTGGCTTACTGTGGCTATATGATAATAATGATAATAACCATATTATTTATTCCTATGATTAAATCTAAGTAATTCAAAAAAGAAATGTCATACCACTTGCTCATACAAGCAAAAAAAATATTGTAATAATAAATATATGTGTTTATCACTTAAAATGCCATTTGACTTATACATTACAGTATAAAGTTCATTTTCGTTTTTTCCTCTGACTTTTCAAATTGTTTAAAATATTTATACAAATTTTAATATATATATATACATAAATAAAATCTAAATGTATATGCGTAATAATTATTATTTTAATTATGAAAAACCATTATAAAAATAATTCTTCTCTCATATTTTGATTCTAATTTTAGGAGGAAGTAAACCTCGAGTTTCAACTCCATTAGTAATCAGTAAGATAAGACAGTATAAAGCCGAAAATAGCGCCCTATTCGCATGGGAAATCAGAGAACGTCTCCTGTATGAAGGAGTATGTCCTACAGATTCCGTTCCTAGTGTATCTTCCATTAACAGGATACTTCGAAGGTCTTTCAGGAGTTCTCCTGATAATTCTGTACAAAATGAACATGGAAAAATTATTAAGACTGAACCTTCGCGAAGAACATTCCTGATTAAAGATATATTAGATTTACCTTCATCGCCTAAAAAAGAATCGAAGTAGATAAGATAAACGTAAAATTATGTAACTTATGTTGATTAAATCTATGATGTTGTAGAATTATATTATTTATTAGACAAGTGATTATCATTTTGAAGTAATATTTTGTTGTTTANGTTAACCTCTTCATCCATTTTATAGATGATAAATTAATAGAAAAACCGTGCTTTTCATCATCTGACAGAGAATTAAACAGAAAATAGAGGAAAATCAAGCGTTTTATTCCTTTAGTACAGGATAAATTAATAGAAAATCATGCTCATCATCATCTAACTCAGCATTAAGCAAGGAAAGTTAACCTCTTCATCCATTTTATAGATGATAAATTAATAGAAAAACCGTGCTTTTCATCATCTGACAGAGAATTAAACAGAAAATAGAGGAAAATCAAGCGTTTTATTCCTTTAGTACAGGATAAATTAATAGAAAATCATGCTCATCATCATCTAACTCAGCATTAAGCAAGGAAAGTTAACCTCTTCATCCATTTTATAGATGATAAATTAATAGAAAAACCGTGCTTTTCATCATCTGACAGAGAATTAAACAGAAAATAGAGGAAAATCAAGCGTTTTATTCCTTTAGTACAGGATAAATTAATAGAAAATCATGCTCATCATCATCTAACTCAGCATTAAGCAAGGAAAGTTAACCTCTTCATCCATTTTATAGATGATAAATTAATAGAAAAACCGTGCTTTTCATCATCTGACAGAGAATTAAACAGAAAATAGAGGAAAATCAAGCGTTTTATTCCTTTAGTACAGGATAAATTAATAGAAAATCATGCTCATCATCATCTAACTCAGCATTAAGCAAGGAAAGTTAACCTCTTCATCCATTTTATAGATGATAAATTAATAGAAAAACCGTGCTTTTCATCATCTGACAGAGAATTAAACAGAAAATAGAGGAAAATCAAGCGTTTTATTCCTTTAGTACAGGATAAATTAATAGAAAATCATGCTCATCATCATCTAACTCAGCATTAAGCAAGGAAAGTTAACCTCTTCATCCATTTTATAGATGATAAATTAATAGAAAAACCGTGCTTTTCATCATCTGACAGAGAATTAAACAGAAAATAGAGGAAAATCAAGCGTTTTATTCCTTTAGTACAGGATAAATTAATAGAAAATCATGCTCATCATCATCTAACTCAGCATTAAGCAAGGAAAGTTAACCTCTTCATCCATTTTATAGATGATAAATTAATAGAAAAACCGTGCTTTTCATCATCTGACAGAGAATTAAACAGAAAATAGAGGAAAATCAAGCTTTTTATTCCTTTAGTATAGGACAAATTAATAGAAAATCATGCTCATCATCTAACTCAGCATTAAGCAAGGAAAGTTAACCTCTTCATCCATTTTATAGATGATAAATTAACAGAAAAACCGTGCTTTTCATCATCCGACAGAGAATTAAACAGAAAATAGAGGAAAATCAAGCTTTTTATTCCTTTAGTATAGGATAAATTAATAGAAAATTATGCTCATAATCATGTAACTGAGCATTAAGCAAGGAAAGTTAACCTCTTCATCCATGTAACTGAGCATTAAGCTTTGTTTATTCTGATTCGTTTATCATCTATCAAATGGAGGATGAAGAGAATAATAATCCTCTTCATCCTCCATTTGATAGAGGATAAACGAATAGAAAAAAACTATGCTTTTTATCATCTGACAGCACTAAACAAAGAAAATCATCATTTTTATAAGAAGAAACGAGAGAAAAACAGCAGGAGTGTTTGTCTTCAACTTGTTACGATCGTACAGAAGATAAAATTACCCCCTTTCTGCGAACGGGAACAGGGCAGACGACACTCTCCCCCTCGCATTCTAGGAGCAAAGGAAATGCTTAGCCACCGTGCAAACAAACACCTTTTTTATCTCTTCATTTATCGTCCCCTCACCACTCAAACCCCCCCCCCCGAAATCATCCGATGACGATCGCGCGGGATCTAAGTTGGGATACGTTACTAGCCGAATAACGACTCGTTCGGCAATTCTTCTCCCCTCGACCCCGTTTACTCGCCGGTTTCTCACTCGAAATAACGCAGGGGGGAGGCCAGCGTGGCCGGAAACCTCCCTCGCCCTCCAGAAAATTCAAACCGGGCCCGGGCGGCCGGCGATTGGACAGGACGCGTCACGTGCCCGGAGACGTAATTCGAATTTACGTCGCCGCCAATCGATTACGATAATCGATTATTCGGATTTTAATTGCCCTTCTTTCTCCGTCGCCCGCGATTAATTAATTGGATTTAATCGCCCGGACCGCAGCCAATACCTGCCATCGGCTTGATTTATATTTAAAATTCGTCTTTCCCAGCTAAACGTCGGCCGGCCGGCGCTTTTATATTATTACTCCCGCGGCCGCCATTTTGATTATTGTAATCGATTTTTTCGCGTGGAAACCGATTTCGAGTGAGGAAATTATTATTTTTTTTAAATTAATGCTTATTAACGTCAAAGATGGGTGTGGTCAAATCTTAACGTCACAGAACGAATCTGACGTCAATGAGTCATATTACGACTGTGTTTTGACAAATGGACGATGTTGAAAGAATAAAGAAGATGGATTACCCGAATAGGAGTTGGCATTTCAGGCGAAACACTAGTTATAGCTCCATAACGAAAATGTCTAGATCCAAAACCCATTAGAAATACAATGAACACGCCCTAGAAATTAAAGCATTTGTTATTATTATTATAACTATTAATAAATTTATACAATGAAAGTTAATAATAAAAGTTTTTAAAGATTTATATATTGATTTTAAATTAATTAGATCGCATCTATTGATAATTACATTCACTTCAGTTAAAAAAAAACAATCAAATTTCTACTTCTGTGTATTCGAAAATTCAGATAAAAAAATTCTGTTCGTAGAGATTTAACATAATAAGTTCTATTTTAGTCTAAAGGCAAAAGAATTACTGAATAAATTAATTTATTTCCAAACTGTTTATACAATTTAAGATTTCATAAATTTATATTTTAAGCCAAAAAGTAAGCAAAAATTGCGTAAATAGTCCAAAGGTTTAAAAAAACTAGACATAAGACTCATAAAATGTCCTTGAAGTACTTTGAGAAACTAATGTACAGCAGTTGTTTATCGATTTAAAAACACTTATATTTGTCAAAAATATTTTTTAAATAGATAAACGCAGTTTTCAAATACTAAATTCATGCTTATATATATAAACACAGACATATGAAAGTCATGTGTAGATATTTTAACTTATAAAATAAAATAATTTATATAGAAAAAAGTAATTTTGGAAAACCACAAAAAGAATGAAAAGTAAACTTACATTTTACAAGAAATATAAATATGATATATATATATATTTACTTAGATATAATTTTTTAGTTTGTAGTATTTATAAATTTTTAATACATTTAATAAATGCAAAGCCAGTAGGATAGTCAGGGGAGAGTCTAAGGGATTTAGACCCTTTTACAAACAATAATGGATCCAGAAATCTTTAGAGGGGCGTGCAGAAGGGAAACAATAAGCCTCTACTACTTGAAGTACTCGGCTTTACTCGAAAAAAACTCCAGAAAGGGGTGTAGATGCGTACCGCACCCCTAAATCCGGCCTGGATATAAGAATGAATGTAGGTTTGCACGTTCTAATTTGGGCTCCCATATTATCGGTTCTAGTTACGTTACTTAAAAAATTCATTAAGACATACAAAATTTAATTTGTAATGTAATGTTATTATATTAATAGCACACAAAATAATATTATTATAAATATTTTTAAAGTATTTTAAGCTTAATTTAAAAAATGAAATATTCATAAAATCAAGTCAATGAATTAGGAATTTAGATTTAAAAAAGTAGATATGTTCTAGATTTTTTAAAAATAATTTCTATCAGGTCTAAAATTATTCGTTTTAAGTGATTACTTTGTATTGTGTCCAGTCAAATCTTTAATAGATATCTGTAGATAACATTTCTTAGAATCAATAATTACTGATATGAGCACTTTCATTCCAAGAGATTTTTTATTTATCTTAAACGTTATATGAAAATAAATACATATATATAATATATATATATAGGGGAGACCGGGGCAACTTCGGCATGCGGGGCAAGTTTGTCAAGCGCTTTTTTTTAAAAACAAATTAAAAGGATACTTTGGTTATAGGTTAGGCAGTTGAGTTTTATTGGTGGCTTGTTGAGTGTAGTGTTTTTATTGTTCTCCAACAAGCGTAGTTGAATTATCAAGCAAATTTTCATTTTCGTTGAATTCCATATAATATTTTTTTTCCATTTATATTGAATTGGCAGGTTTTGTTATAATTCCATGATAACGAAAGTTACTTTTCCTGTTAGAAGGATGTAACTTCAACTTATTCACGTGGCCAGATCGTGGCTTGGCATTCTGTTCTCAGGGTTGTACTTAATGTTTCGAAATCATGACTAGCGGGGTAAGATCGGCAACATAAAGCCACATTAGAAGCAAAGGATAAAAATCAAACAGATGATAAATGAAAACATGTTTGCATTTGTTATTCATGTATATATGTCTTTGAACTTGCATTTCGTTGTAATAATATTAAATGGGTGTTGGATTTGTATTTCTTTGTTTTAATAGTGAATTCCAACTTATACATTGTTAATAACATAATTTTATATACGTGCCTATCTTGCCCCATTACTGTTGCCCCTATACCAGGGGCAACTTTAATAAAAATAATTAAAATAATTACAACTTTACAAAAAGAGAGAAGTTGCCGATCTTGCCCCTATACCCGGGGCAACTTCGTCAATTTCTCTCTTCTTGTAAAGT
The DNA here is from genome assembly GCF_000671375.1 of Centruroides sculpturatus. Classification (NCBI taxonomy): domain Eukaryota; kingdom Metazoa; phylum Arthropoda; class Arachnida; order Scorpiones; family Buthidae; genus Centruroides; species Centruroides sculpturatus. The sequence continues at coordinate 517,170 of NW_019384788.1, read as the reverse complement.
TGTAATTATTTTAATTATTTTTATTTCCAAACTGATTTTAACCAGTTCTATAGTAAGGTAACATTCCAATAGACAATATGCAAAGCTTTTTTTTCAGTTTACAGCAGTATTTATTACACAAAATTTAAGTAAAGCTTAACATGCCGATCTTGCCCCGGTCTCCCCTATAGTATAATATTTAAGTATATAATACTACTTACCAGAAAGGAGTTTAAAATTTGAAAGAGATAATCAAAACTATGAGTATTGTGTACATTGATATCAACAAATGCAAGTTTTCCAAATACCCATGTTACTTCAAATACAAAAGAAACAGAAAATAATCCCCTAGTTGCAGCTCTGAAATCATAAAACAAAACAAAGATCGTTTAAGTTTTCTATTAAAAATTGAAATTTAAATTTTGTGGATTATTATTTAAAACTCTTTTACCCAAGTTCTTCTACCGCTGCACCCACTGTTATCGCAGGTGTATTTAAATTACAAATAGTAATCATAGACCACAATAGAGCAAGCTGTAATTAATTAAACAAGAAAATATACACAACACATTGCTTAAGTTTATATTAATTGTTTGTAGAAATACATACACCAGCTATACCAAGTATTGGTCCTACGAAACTCCATCTCATTTCTGTTGTAGGCCCAGCTAAGCACCTAATAATATAAATCATATAATAATAATAGTATTTATAATAAAGGAAATCTATTTTTAAATTATCCTTACCTATAATCTTCTCCATAATTTGAATACATTCCTATAAAAGTACCTAATAATATGGCTGGTATACCTGTAAAGTTTATATTAATTTTGACTTGTATACTACATTTGATCATTTTTATATAAATTATAAATTATTAATGATATATATAATTTTATTTGCTTTTTAAATGTTGATATTAATCTTAATTATTTCTGTATTTTCTTAATTAGAAGCAATATATAAAATATTTTCTCTGAACTTGACTATAAAAGTCAGAATAATTTAATTTATGACTCTGTTCGCTGTAGAAATATATTTTAGACAAAACCAAAAATAAATTTTTATCATTCCTATTCAGATTGAAAGAAAAAATAAAATAAAATAATATCTTTTGAATATATAATAAAATCAAAAGTAAAAATAAACCTAACTTGAAAAAATTATTCGTTTTCCTTATATAAATTTTGAAAAAACTTATAAAATAATAAAATTTCTGTTTAATTTTCGATTTATTTTACAAATTCCATTTTAAAATTTCCATTATAAATGATAATAAGCAAGCATTGTGTAACGAATGATAACAAGTCATTCTGCTTTACTTTTTATAAAATCTATCTCAACCTGTGAGGTTCTCGGTGTGAGGAAACACCGGACACGTGCTGTTTATCTTCACATTTATATTATTATTATTAATTAACGAAAATAGCGTTCTGTATACGTAGCAGTATTCTATTTGCTTAATAAATTACATCAGTTACGTGGCATTTATCTATATTAAATCTCGGATAATTCGAACTCGCGATTATTTCGTCCCTTGAATTTCAAACTAACGAGGATTTCCTGTATATAGAAATAATTAACAAACAAAAAGTTTATTAAATTTTCAAACGGTAAGGGGATTTTTAAGCCCCCTGAGTAAACAAAATAAATCTATTATAAATTCTAATTTACAAAATAGAAATAATTTAATGCATTAATGCATTTTTTTCCAACAGGAAAATGCTGTCATTATTATTATTTTTAATTTAAAAAATATATATTATTAAAGCTTATTTTATTTAAAATTCAAAGCTACGTTTTAAAAACAAATTATCAGTTATTTCAGTTTTAATTAGCACATAACTTAATTCTCTATTATCAAAACGTGTGAAACATATCCCAAGTTGAATACAGAATTACAGAATTAGCATTCAACCCATTCAATGCCTGTTCTAAGTAATTAATGAAATTTATATTGCTGCAATTGTCGATTAATATTTTTTAGGCGAGCTTAGATTGAAAAATTACTTGCATAAAGCTGATTCTGTATCCGAAACTTATTATATTTTCATAAAAGACTTTCTATTAAAATAAACTCAAAATGCGTTTAAAAGGAAGATTTGGTGCTTATAATTCCTATATTTAATTAATTTTTTAATCCAAATTACGATTTTTTAAATTAGTTTTAATCCTTGTTTTCTTTAGATTAAATGTATTAATTCTCGAGAATTATGCTAAATGTAAATTCAATTTTCACCCGAATTCATATTAGATGATTTTAATTCCTTAAGCATAACAATGGTATTATTATTCTATAGTAATTTTTTAATGATCTGTGGCATGAATATTAAAGCTATAAATTGCACCAATAGGTAAAATTTACGAACTTAATATTCATATCAAGTGATAATTGGCAGATATTTATAATTACGATTTCTATAGATGGCATAAAGCTTAGATGTTTCGAAGAGTTCAATTCATTAAGTGGTGTTACATACAAAAAAATGGATAAAATCAGAAAGAAAATAATAAAATTTTTGCCAGAAATATATTAAAATATCTTATATTTATTAATAGAGTTAAGATGTTCCTGATTTGATGGATTTAACTAGGTTAATTGAGTTCGTAAATCAATAAAAATATCATCTATCGCATTTTCTTCTGTACATATTATACGAATATTAGTAAAATATATACAGGAGACCCATTTTATGACTGGTATAATTTTTTTTATTAATACTATAATGCCTAAAATGACTAAGAGTTGATTCCAGGAGAACTAATGTTTAGTCATTTTAGTTTCCAGAAATTAATACTAAATTTACTGTAATTTCTTTACTATTAACTGATAAAATTATAAATATTAAATTATTTATTTAGCATAAAAATTATTGTTATTACATATTTTACAATTTTACAAAGTATTTCTTAAATATTTTACTTGAATTTTTAATTAAAGAATTTTTCTTTGTAATTAAAAATATATTTTTTTGTGCTTTTTTGCAAAGAAAAAAAATATTAATGGACAAAATATCATTAATTTTTAAGAAAAGTTAACAATAATTTATGTAAAATGTTAATCTTTCATTTATTTTAAAATCAAAGAAGAAAATAGTAAACCTTAAAAAAAGGAATCTTAATCGAAGTCGTATAATGTAGTAAAGTAAGCTCCAGAGGGTTCTATCTAACTTAAAGGCAATTTTACAGCAGAAGAATTTGAATAATATAAACAAAACAAGGAACCTAGAACAAACATTTCATGCCAAAATCTTTCTTTTAGACTCCTGCTGTTCGTAAAATGACAAAACACTGTTAACAGAAAGATCCAAATAACAGATTAAAATAATAATAATAAAAAAAAATGATAAAAATGTAGATAAAAGTTTCTGGTTTTCACCTGGCGATATGTTAATATCTACTTAAATGTTTATATAGGTTAGTTTTATTATATATTTAATATATTAATATAAAATTATCTCGAAGAGAAAACTTTATAGATATTCGCACAGCCAAGAATCATCACGCTAAAATTCTATTCAAAATATTAATTTAAATATGTCAGTTTTTAAAATGTAGATGACTTCATTTAATGCAGAAAATTCATGTATTCATTCAAATATATTGAATGAGCTAACTTTGATATTTATTTTGTAAGAAAGGCTGTCTTCCCATATTTTTCCATTAAACGTTAATAAATTTTGTGTTATTATTTTGCATAATTACTGCATTTTATTGAGTCATTGCAGTATTGGAAGTAAAATAATTTACTAAAAAAGTTTGTGAATTTCTTATTCTTATTATTCGTTATTTTATTTATTGAAAGATGTTAAAATTCTCTATTAATAATATCTAAGTACAGGATTTCTATGTGAATGACAGCACTAATTTTATGGAAGTCTACGCCTCTTGTCACAGTTAATTTATAATACAGGAAAAAAAATGCCCAACATTGAGGGATTATGGAGCATCGTTCGTTAATGCTCTTCCAAATTTATAAATGTAAAAAAGAAGAGGAGAATTCAAGAAGAAATAAATAAATAAATCTATTGACTTTACATATTATTTTGTGAAAGCGCATTTTTCAATACACTGACAAATGATAGAAATGTCAGTTTTTATTTTTTAAAATCAAAATAATGTTATTTAGTTAGATAAAATCTTCCTAAAGTTAACATAAAATTCGCATTTCAGTCAATTCATATAACTCCAGTTTGCAGAGAAAAACTGAAGTAGTATTTGCTATTATTTCAGTCATTCAATACTACAATTTTACAACTACATTAGTATATATATATTCCTGTATAGATGTCAGTCGTTGTACATGACGTCTATATTGTTGTGACTTGACTTTGAATGATGATATATATATAGTTGAATTTTAAAATCAATTAAATGCATTTAAAAAATTAACATATTTTAATGTTTACTAGCCATAAATCAACATTTGTTGCATGTAGTTAGTGATATCGTTACATTGTATTGACAATTAGTAATGTATATCACTCATATGTAAATCTATAAACGACGTTCACTGAAGAAACATAAAAAAATATCCGTTGTTTGGATGTTATTTTGTTCTCTTTTCAAAGAAAAAATGGACACTGTTTTGAGGTGGCCGTTATTGGAGGTTTGACTGTATTAATTCAATATGTAACGTGCATAAAAATATATTCAATATATTTTTATGCGTGTTAAAATGTATGTCAATATATAAATTCGATATTATTATATATTTTCGAATTTTAAAAATAATCGGTTAAATTAATTGCTAAATTACAAAGTACCGTAAACATTAACACAGATACAGTACAGTAAAGAGTTAACAAGCCATATAGATTGATTCAAAAGTCTCTATACAAAACAGACACTTGAACACATGTGTACACATAACATCAGATGAGTTAATATGAATTTGCAAGAGTGAAAGGTATACATTTATATGCACATTCAATTAGCACCTACTAGATCTTATAAGTGACAGCGTAACAAAACTAACTCTTTGTTACAATATAAAAATATTCAAATGACAGTTATATAAAATTAATTATATTAATTACTAAAAAATATCAAATTACGATTTTTTAAATTAGTTTTAATCCTTGTTTTCTTTAGATTAAATGTATTAATTCTCGAGAATTATGCTAAATGTAAATTCAATTTTCACCCGAATTCATATTAGATGATTTTAATTCTTTAAGATTTTAATTCTTAATTTTTTTAATGATTCTTAATAATTCTTAATTTTAATTCTTAATGATTTTAATTCTTTAAACAATGGTATTATTATTCTATAGTAATTTTTTAATGATCTGTGGCATGAATATTAAAGCTATAAATTGCACCAATAGGTAAAATTTACGAACTTAATATTCATATCAAGTGATAATTGGCAGATATTTATAATTACGATTTCTATAGATGGCATAAAGCTTAGATGTTTCGAAGAGTTCAATTCATTAAGTGGTGTTACATACAAAAAAACGGATAAAATCAGAAAGAAAATAATAAAATTTTTGCCAGAAATATATTAAAATATCTTATATTTATTAATAGAGTTAAGATGTTCCTGATTTGATGGATTTAACTAGGTTAATTGAGTTCGTAAATCAATAAAAATATCATCTATCGCATTTTCTTCTGTACATATTATACGAATATTAGTAAAATATATACAGGAGACCCATTTTATGACTGGTATAATTTTTTTTATTAATACTATAATGCCTAAAATGACTAAGAGTTGATTCCAGGAGAACTAATGTTTAATCATTTTAGTTTCCAGAAATTAATACTAAATTTACTGTAATTTCTTTACTATTAACTGATCAAATTATAAATATTAAATTATTTATTTAGAGTAAAAATTATTGTTATTACATATTTTACAATTTTACAAAGTATTTCCTAAATATTTTACTTGAATTTTTAATTACAGAATTTTTCTTTGTAATTAAAAATATATCTTTTTGTGCTTTTTTGCAAAAAGAAAAAAAATATTAATGGACAAAATATCATTAATTTTTAAGAAAAGTTAACAATAATTTATGTAAAATGTTAATCTTTCATTTATTTTAAAATCAAAGAAGAAAATAGTAAACCTTAAAAAAAGGAATCTTAATCGAAGTCGTATAATGTAGTAAAGTAAGCTCCAGAGGGTTCTATCTAACTTAAAGGCAATTTTACAGCAGAAGAATTTGAATAATATAAACAAAACAAGGAACCTAGAACAAACATTTCATGCCAAAATCTTTCTTTTAGACTCCTGCTGTTCGTAAAATGACAAAACACTGTTAACAGAAAGATCCAAATAACAGATTAAAATAATAATAATAAAAAAAAATGATAAAAATGTAGATAAAAGTTTCTGGTTTTCACCTGGCGATATGTTAATATCTACTTAAATGTTTATATAGGTTAGTTTTATTATATATTTAATATATTAATATAAAATTATCTCGAAGAGAAAACTTTATAGATATTCGCACAGCCAAGAATCATCACGCTAAAATTCTATTCAAAATATTAATTTAAATATGTCAGTTTTTAAAATGTAGATGACTTCATTTAATGCAGAAAATTTATGTATTCATTCAAATATATTGAATGAGCTAACTTTGATATTTATTTTGTAAGAAAGGCTGTCTTCCCATATTTTTCCATTAAACGTTAATAAATTTTGTGTTATTATTTTGCATAATTACTGCATTTTATTGAGTCATTGCAGTATTGGAAGTAAAATAATTTACTAAAAAAGTTTGTGAATTTCTTATTCTTATTATTCGTTATTTTATTTATTGAAAGATGTTAAAATTCTCTATTAATAATATCTAAGTACAGGATTTCTATGTGAATGACAGCACTAATTTTATGGAAGTCTACGCCTCTTGTCACAGTTAATTTATAATACAGGAAAAAAAATGCCCAACATTGAGGGATTATGGAGCATCGTTCGTTAATGCTCTTCCAAATTTATAAATGTAAAAAAGAAGAGGAGAATTCAAGAAGAAATAAATAAATAAATCTATTGACTTTACATATTATTTTGTGAAAGCGCATTTTTCAATACACTGACAAATGATAGAAATGTCAGTTTTTATTTTTTAAAATCAAAATAATGTTATTTAGTTAGATAAAATCTTCCTAAAGTTAACATAAAATTCGCATTTCAGTCAATTCATATAACTCCAGTTTGCAGAGAAAAACTGAAGTAGTATTTGCTATTATTTCAGTCATTCAATACTACAATTTTACAACTACATTAGTATATATATATTCCTGTATAGATGTCAGTCGTTGTACATGACGTCTATATTGTTGTGACTTGACTTTGAATGATGATATATATATAGTTGAATTTTAAAATCAATTAAATGCATTTAAAAAATTAACATATTTTAATGTTTACTAGCCATAAATCAACATTTGTTGCATGTAGTTAGTGATATCGTTACATTGTATTGACAATTAGTAATGTATATCACTCATATGTAAATCTATAAACGACGTTCACTGAAGAAACATAAAAAAATATCCGTTGTTTGGATGTTATTTTGTTCTCTTTTCAAAGAAAAAATGGACACTGTTTTGAGGTGGCCGTTATTGGAGGTTTGACTGTATTAATTCAATATGTAACGTGCATAAAAATATATTCAATATATTTTTATGCGTGTTAAAATGTATGTCAAAATATAAATTCGATATTATTATATATTTTCGAATTTTAAAAATAATCTGCTAAATTAATTGTTAAATTACAAAGTACCGTAAACATTAACACAGACACAGTACAGTAAAGAGTTAGCAAGCCATATAGATTGATTCAGAAGTCTGTATACAAAACAGACACTTGAACACATGAGCACACATAACATCAGATGAGTTAATATGAATTTGCAAGAGTGAAAGGTATACATTTATATGCACATTCAATTAGCACCTACTAGATCTTATAAGTGACAGCGTAACAAAACTAACTCTTTGTTACAATATAAAAATATTCAAATGACAGTTATATAAAATTAATTATATTAATTACTAAAAAATATAATATAAATCCAATATTGTCAATGGCAATTACTGTATATTATTTTTCATTTTTAATACTCTTTAGTAAGATTCATATTCTTAAACCTAATTTTAAATCGTATAAATTTGCTGTTCAATTACATAATAATATAAGAAAATAATATAATTCTGTTTCATACAGTATTTATTCAATGACATCTTATATCAGTATATTTGTATCTGTATCTAAACCTTTACATTTAATTTACAATGCAAGCCCAAAACAAGCTGGCACTCACAAGAATATGTTCTTGTGTGTGCCAGTTCAATTTTGTATACTTATATAAAATAAATAATTTATAATTCTAAGAACCTTTTGGTCACATATTAATTATTTGATAATATATTTTACATACCCCATCCAATCAAAAGGTAGCAAATGATTCTTCCTCCGACTGCACCCATGATAATAGCTGCAAACAAGGCATGGGCTTCTACCACTAACCACGTTGCTAGGGCCATATAAAAGAAATGAGCAAAACCTGACAGTACACGACAGGATGCCTAGAATAATTAAACAAAATTAGAGAAATTTCAAAGGATTTTAAACTTAAAAATTAATACTTACTCTATCCTGCCATTTAAAATCTATACAAAAAAAGGAAATTAAAGCAGCCAAAGCGGAAATCGAAGTATTAAGGCGAATCAGATGGAATTGATCATGAAGTGATCTATAAAATATTCATAATCAGATATTTATTATTATTCATTTTTAATACATTTAAAATAAATATATTTCTTACTTTCTGATAATAATTAGAAATATATATATGATTAAAAGAACAGCCGAAACTTCATAACCAATCCATTTAACGATTCTCAGCCATTGACTTTCTGGCCTGGAATCTTCCTGTTTAACAAATTATATATGTTAATTAATTAATTATACTTAAATTTAATTTAATTAGCATAGTCAAAATTACCAGTAAATATAAAAATGGCTTTTCTAAAACCGTTAATATAGCGAACATTCCTAATTCTTTGCAGTGACATTTCGTGGAATCATCGCGTGTGAATAATTCCTCACATTCTTCTGTGCTCCAACCACCACGCAATGATGAACTGAATGACAAATCCAATTATTGATATAATGTATCATATATAACAAATAAGTAATTGGTGTTTTATATTTACCGTTTAAATTTCATTAGAGGATCCCATCTGACACAAAATCGTTTATGGATCTGCCAATATAAATTATAAAATATATTTCTATAGAATCAAAAAATAACTTTATTTTTATATCTATAAGCTACTAAAATAAAAGAATTCAGCATTTTTAATAAAACGATTGCAAATACAGTGGTGCCTCAAACTTCCAGAGGACGTTCGAACTCTGAAGCGTTCGAAGTAAAGGTACCATTGTACTAAAAAGAAGAGACTCTTAAAATGTTTATAAATTAATTTTTCATTTAGATATATTAAACGAATTGTTTTTCATAATTAATTATAATTTAAACTTGAATTTAACAAATATTTCTTACCTTACTTTTAGGAATAATTTGAGTATTTTCACTTAATAATTGTCGAGATAAAATCTGTTTAAACGTTTATAAATTATAACTAATTAATTAATTTGTTTATTTTATATTTATTCCAAAATAATAATAATAATAATAATTAAATTACTAACCCTGTTTTGTTCGTGTTCTAAATAGACAACTATCGGATCTTTCAGTAGAAAAGATTTATCATAAGGATTAACATAATAATTAATGACTCTGCTATCCAAATATACTAAATCTGTCTCTCGACCCCTAAAATTTATAGAAGTTATAAGTCAATTTGCAATTAATTTATGAAATTAAAAGGAAAAAAACAGTTTAAAGAAATTTATAAAGATAATATAAATTTTTATGGATAATTTTTTTTAATTCTTTTTAGGAAAATTTACTGGTCTTGTTGTCTAGAAAATAAAGATTTAATTATACTCTTAAGCTACTAAAAAATTCTGAAATATTCGGTTTAATTCAAATATATATAAACAATTACTTTTATGATTCTAACAAATTTTTTATTGTAAAAAATAAGGGAGAAATATACAAAATACTTGCTCACGTCACAGAGTTTTGGAGAGGAGCGATCTTGTGAAAGGTATCATAAATAGTGGACAAAATATTGATACTACTGTCTGAGAAAGGAAACATTTCAAAGTTATCATATATAAATATAACAATGTTATAAAATAAAGCGTACTAACCATTTTTGGAACCAAAAATTGCTGTTGGAATTCGTATATAATCAGTTGTGTCATTCCATAGAATCTCAACATCCGATTGATTAAAGTAATTAGGATAATAAATATATCTTCCATTTCCTTCCATTAATTCGAATAACTTCATCTTTTTAACGCTCGTAACTAGAAGAATATAATGTAAATTTTAATGTTACATTTAAAACAGTTTAAAACTGTGACAAGAAGAAAATTTATGGGGAATTTTAAAAAGTATTATCGTGTTACTGAATAAGAAACTCTAACCCATCTATATGCAAATTAAGAAACCATGCAGCAAAAAGATATTTGCACGCAATTAAAATTCTGTTCCTGTTTAATTATGAAACTAATTTTAAATGTGTATAGGTCTACTATCAATTTACGGTCGTAGAAGCCGTTAAATAACTTTTAAAACATAAATTCTTTAATTAAAACCTATGTTGTCGGATGCATAATCCTCGTCGACTGGTGTATTATCTTCATTCACTTGAGATAATTTCTTCATTAACCAATTATGATAATCGTTTACTAATTTAGTCGCTTCTTCGTCGTTCTAAAGTTAGAAAAAAACATAGAATAATTTTAATTAATTATATTTAAATAATGATAATAATTATTATCGTAATTACAGGATCCGACCTTTTGAAAATCCTTCCACGAATCGATTTCAGATGGCGAAAACAAATTACTCAGCAAATTTTCCACTTCCTAGAAAATAATTTCTTGAATAATTTAACAGCATTATTGAATAAAACGTTAAAAGAAAAGTGCAGAAAGAAGTTTTAACAGAATAATTGGCACGTAAGTTACAATATAAAATAATATCAAAACCATGGATTTAAAAAACATGAATAGCTAAAATTTATGATTATATTTTTACTTTTTATTTAATTTCTGTAAATTTATATGAATTTTTCACTTTTTTATATTAATTAATTATGCTTCTTTTAAATAAATTAAATTATTAAAAAGTGCTCGTCACGATAACAATATTCAGAACCTTAAACGAGCAATGGATGTAAAAAATTAAAAATATTTTTTAAATATTTAAATTTTATGTTAATTTAAAAAATTATCAAAAGTTTTAAATCACAAAACTAAACAAAATTATGTATTTATATATATTAGACACGAAAATTCAGAATTTATATACTGCATTTGAAATGATTCACCGAGTTGTTAAATGTCATAAAATCTTCAAAAACAAAAAGATGAACAGTTTACTTATATTTGTCTAATATTTGATTAGAAACAAAATGATTAGAAGATTCAAAATTAGTGAGTTATCGTGTTGGCAATTTTTATCTTAACAATTGATGTCGCATATATTATACGGATCTTATATGGCACACTATTTTAAAATGATAGCTGTATTCTATGGCACACTGTATTCTAGGGTACTATGTATTCTAAAATGACAGTTGTATTCTAAGGCACACTGTAGAAGATAGTGAAAAACTTTGTATTCTACTTTCTTCCACAGAGTGCCACAGTGTTTTTTTAGTACCTTCCACATTGTGCCATAGAATACAACTGTCATTTTACAGTTAGATTTAGTTGCATTTGAAAATATCTCTCTAGATAGCATTGAATATGAAAACTAATTATGATTATCTGGTATTTTATATTTCATGATAAAATATACATTCAAACAGAACTGCAATGTGAAATTTTTCTCCTTAATCTTAAACAAAATTAAGATTTATACAGATCGATAATTATACTTTAACATTTAAAATAGATAAATTTCAATCGTTTGTTACTTTAAATGAGCGAAATACAAATATTACACATTTCTCATATATTAGAAAAAATATAGAATAAAATTGTAGATGTAGTATGTTGATTTTATCTATGATATACTAAAATTACTAAAACCATTAAATTAGAATAAATCGTATACAAAAATAGGTGCAATTTTCATTAATTGCTTAGGTAATAGATTAAACTTAATAATTAAACATAATAAATATTTAATTATATTTATTACTAAATTATTGAATTAATTTATTATAAACTTCATCGTTATCGTATCGTACAATTATTCATATTTTCGGAGATTATTTTCATTAATTTAATTACTGTATTAATTTGCATAAAGATCCTCACAATCGTAACCGTAAAAGCTATTTTAACCAATATTTAATTTATTAAGACGGTAGAAAGACAAAGTTACATTCAAAATTACAAAGAAATCAATAAAATATAAAGCTAAAACAGTACAAAACGAGCTGTTCATAAATTATATAGTGCAAATGAGGGTGGTTGGATATGTGGGTAATCGTAACGATGCGTTACAAGGAGGTGAGAGTATTTATAAAAAAAACGTTACGTAACACTAGGGTTTCAATCTTTGGGATACAAAATGATTCCTTTTTCTTTTCTGAAGTGTTTGTTCTATAGCCGTATAGTTTATGTCACTGCTTTGTACGTTATAAAATACATGTAAGTTCAATACTCAATGTTACTTATTATTCTTTAGTACAGTTATGAAACATGCGTTACGTAGTTTTGGAGATAGATATGTTTGATAGCATTACAGTTTTACAGGGGAAGGGGTTAAAAAGTATAAAAATAGCATTATGCAATTTATGGACAATCTTCAATATTAGCCATAATAAATTTTCTACAAATATATGTATAAATATTATTTTAATTATACAAGAATATTTTATATTAAAATACAGTATTGTCTAAGACATATTTGACGAGAACTATTACTTCGAATTACGAAGAACAGAGAGATGATGTTAAGATCGAGGAGTGATGCTGTAGATTGTTTGTTTAGTTCATTCGAGATTTAAATTTAAAAGCGTTCGGAATGTAAAAAGTTGCGGGCGTGAGACTTGATTCGAATCAGAAGTGCAATGAAACAAACATTTTGGTTTTGAAACGTCGAAAGAGAGCATTTTTAGAGAATGATCATTCTCCAAAAAATGCTCTTTCGACGATGCAATTCTCATTTTGTAGAACTGTGTCATCGAGTTTGAGAAAGAAGAAACGTTTTTCTCCTGATCGAAGATGATTTGTAAAGTCCTAGTGTGGTAATCGTAGACACCAAGGAGCATTGAACTGTAGATTGGAATCCAAGGTTTGAATAAAAACACGAAACTTACATGTAGTTCGAGTACAGAAATGTATCAGCGGATTTGTATGCGCACCTCAAAATTATTGTATTTTCTTGTTATAAAAACAAGTATACTGTATTACTGTGATGAATCTACCTGGAATATATATAAACGTTTATCTTGTGCTTTTGGTCATTTACGTGTTAAGTTTTGTTATTTTGGATTCGTTTAAACACTATAGAGCAGTGTTTTCCAATCTGTGGGGCGTGAGGCTATTGCAAGAGGGGCGCGCAGCTTTTACCAAATTATCATTTTTTAATACATACAAACAAACAAAAAAAGAATTCAAATCGATGTCGAAAAAATAAATCAGCAAAACGATTATGCTTAATTCACAACAGATAAATTTTGGATTTCTATAGAAAGATGAAGTTATAAAGAAATGTATAACTTAAAAATAATAACGTAGAACAAACAAAACACATAGTTGTAACGTTATGAAGACCGATAGGCTCATCATTTAAGTTTGTATTTTACTTTTAAAATGCTATATACACATTTTTCTTAATATTTTACTGAATAATACATAGAATTTCTGATATAAGAGAAATGAGAAATCATGTCTCTGAAGAAATTGACAGTAATTAAAATCTATGAAAATGTATTTTAAGCCCAAAAAAAATCATTGAAAATATAAGAAATAAGTGATTTTTAGATTAAAATGTACGATATATCAAACAATAAAATCGCTTGATAATGAATAGTCTAAAAATACTCAATGTTTCTTGAAGATAAGATCGATCTTTTTTCAAATGATCACGAATACATTAATTATTTCTTAAGTACGTGTCTAAAATATATCGTATTTAATTATGATTAATGGGTTTAAATTCAATTATTCAAAATAAATCTTTTATTTGAATTATGAAATTTTTTATATTTATATAAATTATTGAAATTTCGTTCTGTTTAAAATACTTCTATATATATATTTATTTATTTATTTATAGTATTTTAAAATAATTTTTTAAAATTTAACTGTGTTGAGATAATAGAATTTATTCTTTGACTATAGATAAATGCCAATTTTCGATTTTCCAATGAAGAATTTTACGTTGTTTACTCTAAGTATCTGAAATTCTGTTTTATTTATTTATTTTTCTACAGTTTTATTTGAATATTTGCATTTGCACTTATTTTAATGATAAAGCTGTCAGCATAATTCATTAAAATATTTTATAAAATCGATTCTTTAATAACATTTCATAAATTTTAAAGACTAAAATTTAAATTAATAAATTTATACCAAAAAACTGATTACATGTTTATATACCGTGTTTAGATTTCCTGAAGACACTTATAATGTTAATTAAATGATTCCGGATAATTAATTATTTATTATTACAGTATTTTCCTAGTAACAAATGCTTATAATTAAAACACTTGAAATATTTCATATCTTTACATTGAATTTACTAATTTCACTTCATTAAAAAAAGAAAAATAATTAAAATCTGTACTAAGCAAGTATAAGTTTTAATTATTTTAATAGGTTTATTTAGAGTTTATATTTAAATATTTTCATATATTTTGATATTAAATCAAATTAAGTATATTTAATTTTATATTAAACACTTAAAACATTAAAAATAAATAGTAAAAATTTAATTATATTTAATGTTTTAAATACTGTGTTTTAAATCAAGTGTATATCATAGGCCTAAATCACATTATATTAAAGAAATTTAAGCCATAAGTATCAATATTAAAGTTATGAATCAAATATAAGCTAAATATTTTAGGAAATTTCATATTAAATAATTTATTTGATTTAATTAAACTGCATATTAATATTTTTAAAATGAAATATAAATTTAATACATTCCTAGTGCTAAATTTATAAAATTTCGTTATTTATAAGGAAGAATGCTTCCTATACAACACATTATATATTTTTTAATGTATGTATGTTATATATATTCATTTGAATATTAATAAAATTATATTTTAAGAATCATAAAAGAAATTATAGAAAATTATACAGGAAATCACTTACAGATTTCAAAATTCTATTGATATTTCTGCTGTATATGTTGTTTTCATTTGGATAAAATTTTTATAATTTATTTTGTTTTTCTAATTTTTTATTCAATACTTTTAAACCTCAGAACAAGGACACTGATGTGAGCATAAAAATGACCATTGTTTAGAGATGGCGGTTAGTCGACGTCCATTAATTACGTATACAGTTTAAAGGAGGGGTTCCAAAATGTACAATATTGTATACATTAGAGAGGGAGGGAGTCGACGTGAACATTTTTAGTGGTATCAGTGGCATGCGAATTTATTTTTATAAGCCTTCTTAGTCATGTGAATAAACTATCAATTGAAATATTTTCTATTATTTCTTCAATGTCATGGGAATCCGTGAATTATTGCACTCATAATTAAAGGGGAGGCGGTTTGCCAAAAAGTACATCATTGTACACAACAGGCAGGAGGTCAAAAGTGGCCAAAAATTGTATATGTAATTAATGGACGATCAACTTAAAAGTTCGATTGTATATGATCAAGAAAGACTAGAAACTTTAGTCGATAATCTTACGTTAAGTAAATTATAGTAGTTAGTAAAAAGTGAAAAATAGTTTTAAAAAATTCAATTAATTGATAAAAATGATACAATTACTCTAAATTTGTTTTATTGCATTTTTCTATGAAGTGGCAGAAAGTGGCATTTGATTCTCTCGTTTGCTTTGATTGTAGACATCAACAAAAGTTATGGGAAAGTTAAGAAATTTTTAAACTACATTTGAATCAATACTTAACTCAAAAACAAATTCGGCCATTAATATTTCTGAACACCGAGCTATTTTTTCTCACCGCATTTTTCGGCTAGTACATATTTAATTCTTTTTATACTCTTTATACTGACTTTGAAGTTCAATTTTTTGAGCTTCTGCTTAAGATGAATGGCTTCCGTCATTTCTATACGATTTTTTTTAAGTGCTATTATTGTAGAAATTACAACTTTGAAGTTGGATTGTATATAGAAACGTTGTTGAAGTAATTTTAAATTTTTTGAAAAGAATTCTTATATTTTCAATTGTTTGCGATTGCCTCATTACTGCAACACTCCAGGACAGAAATATCTAATAAAAGAGGGAGCTCTTCGTCCTCTTTATCCAACTTACTAATTAAAATTGGCAAGATAAATCTACCGTTTACTTATAAAACAACGAAATTTTAATAAATTTAGTACTACAGATTTATTATATAATGAGACATAAAATAATTTAAAATTATATTTAAACATTTATAAATATCTTAAAGCTTATTAAATTTCTTAATTCGTTTAAATTCAGTAAAATGTTACTGTGATGAATCTACCTGGAATATATATAAACGTTTATCTTGTGCTTTTGGTCATTTACGTGTTAAGTTTTGTTATTTTGGATTCGTTTAAACACTATAGAGCAGTGTTNCTTATTAAATTTCTTAATTCGTTTAAATTCAGTAAAAAGCATAAAATTATAAAGATTTCTGATTTATGGGTTCAACTAATAATTTATTATTTTTTCCTATTTTTACATAACGTTTCTTGTTATATAAAGGAAAAATATTATTAAAAATTACAATTAAAGTTATAAAATAATAAATTTATAAACCTGAATAAGTGATCTAGTTTGAGAAAACTTCTTTTCAGTAGAATCTCCTGTACTTTTTAAAATTTTCTTTAAAAGTTTTACTAAATTCTGTAGTGTCTTCGATTTTTTCCCATCTTTCTCATCTTTTTCAGATTTTTCAGAATCTGTAAGGTTGCCTGTAATGATGTTTATTTAATTAAATATATATTTTACAAATTTAAGTTGTTTCAACATTATTTTACCCGAAGAAGAAGAAGGTTGTTTTAAGATTGCTGACACTTTATTCAGATGCTTTAATGACTTTCCTAACGCTACAGGATCGTTCAAATTGACTTCGTTCTATAATATAAATTTTAAATGTTATTTACAGTATTAATTATGATAATTTATATAACAAAAACTTACGAATTTGCTCAGTAATAAATCAGTATTTGTTTCGCAAGATAAAGGATGCAGGTCGGGATCACAAGCTATTAAAAATATTTGAAAATTTAAATAATATTTAATCCAAAAATTAAAATATCCAAATTAAATTTTTAATTTACATGTCCCTCCTAAGAAATAATCGGTCGATTTGTCGTCCAGAGCTTTTTTCCATATTGCTAATTCGTCGTATTCCCCATATGAATATCCAATAAAAGTTGAAGAATCATTTCTCCTACATCCGATTGTTAGTAATGGCGGAGTGATGCTTTCTTTAGCTGTCGATTTTTCAGGATAAACAACATACGCGACTCTCTTACTATTAACATATAACTGAAAAAAAATATTAATTTTTTTTCATACTGAAATAACAATAACATTTACTATTAGCTTATTATACATACACCTAATCCTTTACTTTTACTCCAAATTATTCCAATATTATTCCAAGTGTAATTACGAGTTAAACCGGCACCAAAAGCAACCCATGTATCATTTCCTGTACATACGACACCATACAGATAAATTCCCTTGTAATATATAGATAATCCGGGACTTCCATCATCGTATCCTCCTATAAAAGTATCATTAAATCATTTTTATTGTTTGTGAAATTGAAATTCAACAAAATTCACCAGTATAAAATTCTTTTCTTCTGACTGTAACGTACAGTACATGATGAATAGTAATAAACAAAAATATAACGATTGTAATAAAAAGGAATCAACCGAAGAAGAAAAAATACGTGCAAGATTTTATAGAAGAGTTCATTTAAATTTGTCTAGAATATTAATAGCTGCATTCTTTATCTTATCTTAAAATACGTGAACGAAATCATAAATGTAAATAATTCTGATGCAGAATTTCTCAACGTGCAATCATCTTGCAGTTTGAAGAAATTTATCTTTTTTTCATTTCGTGGTTGTAGGCTTGAGCTATGTAAATATATTAAATTATTCTATTATTTATATGACAATGGTATAATCTTTGTGTTAACAGACTTAAATAAACGTTAACATTTTAAGAATATGGAATTTTTTTAAAAAAAATATTAACTAAAGTACTATCATTAGAATTTAGATTATATTCAAGAATTCATTTCTTTTATGATATAAAATTCTTTTATGTTATAATGTTTAATACCAATACAATACAAATATTCATAAGATAATACATAGATCAGACTTTTTGTTTGAATAAATTCATTTTAGTTAAATAAATTTATAATCTGCCGATTCATCATTACTGAAAGTTTGGATTATCAGGCTGCTGCTGCTGTTGTTTAACGTGTCTACATTAAGAATTATCTATTTCATAATTCAAAATTTCTTCTTTAATCACGACATTCTGGTTTTTGTTTTAAACATGTACAGTAAAACTTGTCTAAAACGGAAATTTGACTAAACGGAAAAACTTCGGAAGGATAATGTTCCAGTTTACACAGGTTTTACTGTATTATGAAATTCTATTTAATGAATTTATAGTGTTTATTCTCAACCAGGATCTACTTTACTCATGTACTAGGTTTGAGATCAACGTTACTTATTTTTTATATTATATAATTAATGAAAACTACTTAAAACTTTAAATATTTTATGTATTTATAGATAAAATTTATTTAATCATTCATTATTTTCTATCAAAATTAAAGCAATAATAAATAAAATCTGTTTGAATAAAAACAACATTAATTTAGTATTATCATCAAGATGGCCTAAATTCAAATGTCTTGTTCGCATATCAATAGGACTTTCGAGATGATTTCATACAATTTGGTATCAAATAATAAAGAATTTGATTAACGTAAAATATCAAAATATATCTCTTCTATTATAAAAATAATTAATTAAGAATTTAAATATAGTTAAGTACAGACACATTCCAAATCTGAAAAGAAATATATATTAAATAGACCTATACAATTTTCCAATTAAAAATTTAAAAAACAGACAAATAGTTTCCTCTCATGACCTATCTCTCTGGAGAAAAAATATCTTTTTGAATCATTAAAGTTTTATAGTAAAACTAATGCCAAAAATACCACGATCTTTCTCACGAATTTCTATACGCATCAATTATTTATATTATGAATTAAATATATATATATACATAAATGCCTAATACGAATAATTAATTTTTAAGATCCTTTTTAAAAAAGTGTTGTTACGATATAAATAATAAATATAAAACTGTATAAAATCAATAATTTTAATAATGCTGCATTATTCAATTTTAATAGAATGATAAATCGTGTAAACATCTCTCCAATAGGTCATTGACCTATGAAAATCTCATCAATTTTAATACATTAATTTTATCATTATTTTTAAAATATATTTTCAGATTATAATTAATATATTTTCATTATATATAATCAGGTTATCTTGGATTATATAATTATCTTGGATTATATAATTATCTTGGATTATAATTAAAAATTAAAGAATGCCAAGTTAACTTATTTTAATTTTTAATTGTATTTTTTTTAGATAATTTTTTTATATTTTATTTTATATTTCAGTAATATAAAACATAAAAATATGTATAAAATTTAAAAGTAATTTTATATATTTATTTAAAGTTTTAATTTAAAACAAATCAACTATTATCATTAACCAGATTATAAAGTATCATTCTGTATAACTGGGATAACTTGATTTGTATCATAAAAACTTGTAAAAGTCTTTAATTTTTCTTCAAAATTAAATTTATTATGTAACAAATCTTTAAGAGCTTTAAAAATAAATTAATCTGTAACATTTACATATAATAAAATGCGGTGAAAACAATTCACTAACATGCAACTATTAAATTGTTTTCTTGCTGTTCATTTAATAACTTTTGTTAATATTATTTAAATTGTATTCTATCAGATAATGAAAATTTATCTGAAAAGTTTTGTTTCAGGAAGTAAATGCAAAGTATAACGATTCTACCAGGAAGTAACCTTATTTTAAGGGTATTCGCTTGTTTATTCTATAAAGAAATTTATAAAAATGTACACAGAACTGAATATTTGAGTTATGAAAGTTCTATGTAAATTTTAAATTGATTGAAGATGATCACGCACATTACGTATCGCGTGAATCTATGATCCTTTACAACACGGAATTTCAAAAATAGTATTCGAGAAATTATCGCATTAAAAATGCAATCAACTCACTCTTCCGCATATCCTATATTATAAAAGTTTGTATCTAACAACGGTTTATTGTTTAAGATACTTATATGTGCCTTCAAATAATCGATTTAATAGTCCAAAATACTGTAAAATGTCTGATTTTTATGTTCTTGTGATACATCATTTATCTTTCTAATGATTTCCAAAAGTTTTACAGTGATTTTATGTGATTTACTTCATGTTTGAAACTTTTTTTAATACAAAACTCACCTGTACTTAGTATGAATCGAGGTACATCATCTGTTCTTATATATGATATTTTCGCCCATATAGAAATGCTTATACCATTTACACAATGTAAAGGATTGAGCCAACATTTCTCATCTTCGTGTTGAAAACTATCAATTTTCAGGCAAATTTCTTCATTTTCTAAGTTTTTTGTAAAGTTGGCACCCCATCCAAATCCAACAGGACCGTTTATACTTCCAGGAGGTCTGTTTGCATTAACGAGTTTGCTATTTTTTATCAAATCCGAAAAGTGGACATTTGTAGTACTTTTGTACTTTGTATCTGAAGTGAATAAGATTTATGTCGAAAGTTCCTCAATTAAATCTTAATTATGAAATAAATCTTACCTGCAGGAGGTTCCGTAGGCGCTAATGTGGTAGTTGTTGTGGGCTTAGTTGTTGTTGTCGTGGTAGGTTGCAATGTTGTAGTGGTCGTTGTTGGTTGAAGAGTCGTGGTTGTTGTACTCGACTGAGTTGTAGTAGTTGTAGTAGGTCGTGATGTAGTAGTAGTTGTTGTCGGTTGAAGAGTGGTTGTGGTCGTTGTAGGTTGAAGAGTGGTTGTTGTAGTAGTAGTACTCGGTTCAGCTGTAGTTGTTGTTGTTGTGGGTTGTAAAGTGGTAGTTGTTGTAGTTGGCTGCAAAGTTGTTGTCGTAGGTTTTAACGTTGTTGTTGTTGTTGTAGTGGTAACCAACTCTTCAGTGGTGCTAGGAGCATCTGTAGTAGTTGGTTCTTCTGTTGGTTCTTCCTCTATAAAAAATAGGCATTAAAATAAATGACTGAAAAAAATCGTTATTTCGCATTAAATCGAAAGGGTGTACTTACCAAGTTATCCCGCTATTACGTAAAGGGGTAGAATTAGGGGAGGAAACACACACACACGCACCACACACACTGTGCAAAATATCCATTACTCTAATACTTAGCCATTAATTATTCTTAATATACTTATCCATATCCTCTTCTTATATTAGTAAGCAGAACCCATTGACAGCACCTGAAATATAAAAATAGGCTAAACGCTACTGGAAATCATAAAGTGCTATCGAGTTTTTATTTGGAACAACGCCATCTGGTACATAGCGATCGAACTAAATGAGTAAATTAATTATTAGGTAGCAGAAATTATCACAAACAGACAACTCAGCACTATTTGAAAATTAAAACATAAACTATGATTAGAATAATGATCAGAATAAAGTACCTGCAGGGATTTAATCGCTGCACACACCCAATATTTAATATTTACACAATATCTATGTTTTATGAGATAAAATTTAAAAATACGGGATTTTGTTTTTAAACCTGAAAAAAAACTACTTAAATATAAAACTGTTAATTTATGCCTTCTCCATTGATTAAACACTGTCATAAATTGAGTTAGAATGATTTTTATAACAATTCAGATATCCAAAATACAATGATGTCTCGTAGTTCGAATTTAATTCATTCCAGGAGGCCATTCGCACTCCGAATCGTTCGAAGTTAGAGTCGTTCGAAGTAGGAGATACCACTTTAGCTAGAAACACAGCTGAAGAGGAATTTAAAACATTTAAATTTATTCAATTCTATAAACAAATCTTTAAACTGAAAAAATAAATTTTAATTCAGTGAGAGAAAAGACTTTCTTGCAGGAATTTAGCAATTACATAATACATAATTTATATATTCTGAGTAAAAAATAATCATCATTAACCATAGCTTTTATAAACAGAAAAATTTTATTAGATTATTTAATAATAAAGTTTACCTACTTTTATAACGTAAAAAATTCAATATTTCGATTAATCAAGTCCCTAAGGGCATCCATATTCCTTTTCTCGTTAATAAAAGCTTTAAATNTTTCGTGAGTATATATATATATAAAACTACATTTTTAAGTAAATTTATTTTTATTGTTCTCCTTATCAACTACATTTACTATAACGTTAAAGTATTTATGAAAAGTTTTACAAGAAGTAAGAATGGATACGAAGGAAATATATTTAAATTATATTTTATTTGTGTAAATTCTTTAAATTATTCTTTATTTATAAAATATGAATATGATAATTAATATATACTTTACTGGATAGGAAGAAAGAAGATTAATACAGTACATACTTTAAAAATTACTGTATAACTCTAACGTTAAAAGATGTTAGTTTGCATGAATCGGAATTAATTCAAGATAAAAAAAAATTGTATGTATGAAGTTAATTTTTATAAAATTGTCTGATAGCGAAGTAGAAGAATTTAAATAAACACCAGACATTTACAATAATTGTTTTTTTCCGTAATTTAATTACGAATTTTAGAAGAGTTCGAGTTCGAAAAGAATTAAACGAATTCTACAATGTTTGAGAATTCCAATTGGATATCTTACGCTTTTTAGATTTTAAAAATGAACATTTTAATATTAATTAATGATAAAAATCGTACCTGTTTTTATAAAATGTAATTCATTTTTAAAATATCCATAAGTGGATCCAAACAACTCCGACCTGCATACGTCGTGAAGCCAACTTCACTTCTATTCGATCGTTATCGTGGGCGAGGTTCCACTCTACTAACCAACCTTTCCAACTCAATATTTAGATACTACTACGGTCCAATTAGAAAATTTAACACTGGATCTATATATATAATAATAATTTTTTTAAATAAATTAATTTTTAGATGATTCGTTTTCAACTTATTCAGCTTATAAAACGAGATATTCTCTTTAGATGCTTCCATTCAGTTCTTAAAATTTATGAAAAACAAGTAATAGAAACAATATTACTTATAGCACAAATGAACAATAAAATATTAAGAAGGCCTACAAAATGGTAGGAGCTTTTAATATTGAAATTACAGTATATATTTTTAAAATTGAAATAATAAAAACTATAAATGCGTGCCATAGTCACATGGAATATAATATCTTTTATTCTTTTCCTTTCTTTTTTTTTCATTGTGACCTTTAGAACATATACAAACAATAAATGTCCAGCTTTAAACTAATTGAAATTTAATCCATTTAAACGTAAAGTTGTAGTACTTTTTATTATTTTTTTTCTGATATAATTTATTCATAAAAATTATAATACATATACTGATACAAAATGTAATATATATACATTAGTTCTATATAATATTTAAGTTTTAAAAAATTCAACCAATAAAGATTGTTTATATATACATTATTAAGTATTGAATGACAAAATTAGATTCAAGTAGAATGGAGTTTAATCTGGTGAATATGAATGCTACTCACGTAGAAAGCGGAATATAAACAGTTTTGCTCTAAAATCAGCTTAATTTACATAAAATTTCTACATACTCGTCAGTTATTCAATAACATTCTAACCATAGAATAACAATGACAGAATAATCATTGTGAGATAATGAATTTTAAACTCTTCTACGTAAAATTTTAATTAATATCGATAATCATTTAAGATAATTTTTAACTACATTAAAATTTCTGTACTTGTTCTAAAATATTATGAAAATATTTTAATTACATATTACTATAACAAATTTTAAAAAATCCTTTGTATTAATATAGATATTAGCTATTTAATTAAAATATTTTTCTCGGTTTCTGGATTTCTAAATAAATTTTGGCATAAAATTATCATCTAAATTTATATTATTCATTACGTTTTTAATGTGAAAATTTAATTCTGAAAATATATATAATTTAATTTTATACCGTTTATTTATTGTCTTAGATTGATTTTTAGCTTAATAAACTCATTTTATTTTAATCATTTTATTGAATTTACGGTCTATTTAATGTTTATGCAAAATGTCAATAACTTTTACATCATCTAAATAATCCAATTAAGTTGCAAGAGTTTAATTACAGACATTTTAAAGCATATTTTTCAATGAATACTCTTCAAATATAAAAAAATACCTTACTTTAAATATGTAAAAACGTGAAGATACAGTTTAAAAACTAAAAATTCTATATTGTTCTACTTAACAGTATGATAAGAATTGAGTTTATATACGTATAATTTTACATTTTAGTTTTCTATATTGATTATTTAACAGTTTATTATTAATTATTACACTTACATTACTTATGTAACTTAATTTTTTCACGCTATTTCTTTCATAACTATTGTTAATTCTTGTAGAACTTTCATACGTAAATAATAGAATTGTAGTCTATTAAAAAAACAAACAAAAGTAAATTTACTTTTCTAAATTAGTTCTAGAAGAATTAAGAATGACGATTAAAGAAATCATTATCGATTTATTTTTATAAATTTATTAACGATCCGAAATGCTGAATATAACACGATTTACTTTCATAATCATTATTAATATTTAAATTATTCATATTTTAAATTATCTAAAATAATTAAAGTTATATCATTATAATTATATGAAATTACAATTATAATCTTTGTTTTCAAGTAAATTATATTAAAATAAAATTCATATAAATGAAATATTCATTAAAAAGATTTAAACTCTTTCAAGGAGCGATTGATATTTTTTAATGTAGAAAAAATGTAAGACATGTATAAAAGCTACACGCAAAATTAATTCCAAATAATATTTTCGTGAGTATATATATATATAAAACTACATTTTTAAGTAAATTTATTTTTATTGTTCTCCTTATCAACTACATTTACTATAACGTTAAAGTATTTATGAAAAGTTTTACAAGAAGTAAGAATGGATACGAAGGAAATATATTTAAATTATATTTTATTTGTGTAAATTCTTTAAATTATTCTTTATTTATAAAATATGAATATGATAATTAATATATACTTTACTGGATAGGAAGAAAGAAGATTAATACAGTACATACTTTAAAAATTACTGTATAACTCTAACGTTAAAAGATGTTAGTTTGCATGAATCGGAATTAATTCAAGATAAAAAAAAATTGTATGTATGAAGTTAATTTTTATAAAATTGTCTGATAGCGAAGTAGAAGAATTTAAATAAACACCAGACATTTACAATAATTGTTTTTTTCCGTAATTTAATTACGAATTTTAGAAGAGTTCGAGTTCGAAAAGAATTAAACGAATTCTACAATGTTTGAGAATTCCAATTGGATATCTTACGCTTTTTAGATTTTAAAAATGAACATTTTAATATTAATTAATGATAAAAATCGTACCTGTTTTTATAAAATGTAATTCATTTTTAAAATATCCATAAGTGGATCCAAACAACTCCGACCTGCATACGTCGTGAAGCCAACTTCACTTCTATTCGATCGTTATCGTGGGCGAGGTTCCACTCTACTAACCAACCTTTCCAACTCAATATTTAGATACTACTACGGTCCAATTAGAAAATTTAACACTGGATCTATATATATAATAATAATTTTTTTAAATAAATTAATTTTTAGATGATTCGTTTTCAACTTATTCAGCTTATAAAACGAGATATTCTCTTTAGATGCTTCCATTCAGTTCTTAAAATTTATGAAAAACAAGTAATAGAAACAATATTACTTATAGCACAAATGAACAATAAAATATTAAGAAGGCCTACAAAATGGTAGGAGCTTTTAATATTGAAATTACAGTATATATTTTTAAAATTGAAATAATAAAAACTATAAATGCGTGCCATAGTCACATGGAATATAATATCTTTTATTCTTTTCCTTTCTTTTTTTTTCATTGTGACCTTTAGAACATATACAAACAATAAATGTCCAGCTTTAAACTAATTGAAATTTAATCCATTTAAACGTAAAGTTGTAGTACTTTTTATTATTTTTTTTCTGATATAATTTATTCATAAAAATTATAATACATATACTGATACAAAATGTAATATATATACATTAGTTCTATATAATATTTAAGTTTTAAACTGTAACCAATTTTATGATGTATGAAATATACTCATTTATATATTAAAATTTAATATTTTTAAATAAAAATTTCATGAAAAGTGAATGAGTATTATTTCTAACAATTTATTAGTCTCAAAGCATAAGTTTTTATCTTTTTACCCGCTGATAATTAGGTTAAAACCGAGCTAAACTTATTCATAAAAAGCATAATTATTTCTTTAAAGAATTTCAAAAGCTGTGTAGAAAATGATGCATGCTCAGCATTATATATTAACTGATTTGGCAAAATGCCTGCGTTTATCAAATAACGTGATTTTTGCCTTTTTCTTCTCTCGATAAGAAATGTTACAAATTTTTAAAATATGGCTCAAAATAAGCATAGTTCTATTTAAAGATTTAAAAATAAATACTTCGATAAAAAATCAATTTAGATATTTAATCCTTTTTTTTGTATATTTAATAAGAACAATTTGTTCTGTACATATAGTATGAAATTTTATTAATTTCGTTAATGTCTAAAGTATTTTAAATATATGTAAAGGCTAAACGAGCAATTATTAATGTGACATCTTCACAATGCCAGGATGCAATGTGAAAATTTGGCACAATGTTCTCAATTTCTCAATTCTTTTTCGATACAATGTTCTCAATTTTAGTAGTGCTTTGCTCCTGTACACCATACTTTTCCTGTTAGCAATATAGTCATGCCGGCATGTATCTAACTCTGTTGAGGGAAACTTGAATTGAAATAACATGAATATATCTGGTCTCGAATTTTATCTATCTAACTCAGTTCTCGAGATTATGGGAGGACAGACAGACAGACAGACAACGGATGCCAGTGGGAATTTATTGATCTACAGTTTTTGAAAATTGCAGTTCAGTTATCTCCATTTGTATTTAAATAGTAAGCAAAAAAATCAAAATTAAAGTTTCTATTATTAAGAAATGTTTAAATGTAAATAAATTCAATGCAACAATATCTTAAATAAAGTTTTCATCCAGGAATTTATTGAAATTCATATGCAAAACATTTTAAAAACGTCAGAAAGAGCCGAGGCAGTAAAAGCTTTGCTGCCTCGGCTCTTTCTGACTTACTGCTTTGGGGATCCAGAATCCGGGCGAGTAATTCTCTGGAAATTTTCGAGGGCTACTCTCTCCCTGATATGTCGAACTTCCTATTTCACCATTCGGTCGCTCTGATTTTGGGTCTGGCCGAGCCGGCGATGGGCCTAAAAAATGGTCTCAGTGTCCATAGGAAAAGGGAAAAAAATGAATATTTCATCTTGGATAGACTTATATTCATTAATATACACGGTGTTCTCAACGAAGTTCGAATTCACATCTATCATATTTAGCACAAAATTGCACCAATCCATTTGCTGTTGTTCATCGCTCCCATGCAGTGCCTTTTGTTGATGGCATCGGAATGGATGCATATTGTGTTCATACAAAATCGGAAAACATGTGGACGATAGATTCTACACTCAGCAGACTCGTCGCATACTGTTATGTGGATGTGCAAACATATACGATATGATGGCTGTATGGTCGCCTGTTCTTTGACATTCTGATGTGCTGCCAGTTTCACGCAGACGTCTCACAACATCCGATATGGTTTTGTAGTCGTATGGTTATGTAGTATTCCTCATTTTGTAAAACCGGTTATTGCTTCTTAATACACAAGTATGTCATAAAAATGTAAAGAACATTAACATAAATGATGGTTGGTTTTATGCAACCACACATGAATTATGATTTTTACGTGGCACACGTCTGAAGAAACCATCTGCACATATCTCGTCATACGATTTCGGTTTATCGCCTATCTTTTTTAATCATCATTTCTGTTTATCACCTGATCATTTTTTTCAATTAACTTTACATTTATTCTAATTAAAGCATATTCGTTTCATTTCTTCGAATATCGTTATTCGCAATCCCTGACCTATACTGTGGAAAATACATACAGTAGCTTTCAGTTGTATTTGATATTTGTTATTAAACATGATCAATTATGTACTCACATCACTGCTAGCTTAAATATGATCGCACTTTTAACCATTTCCGCATTGCATTCGTATTATGCAGCGATTTACTTTGCCTATTGCGCAGTGAACCATTTAGGGGCCGTCCATAAATTACGTAAGGGCGATTTCGACCATTCTAGGCCCCCACCCACCCCTGTGTAAGAAACCGTAATATTTTCTTTGATACCCCCTTTCCTTCCCTATCTTACGTAATATTTAAGCATGATTTTATAGAAAGATTTTAACAAAAAAAAATTTTTTTATGAAACCTTAGGTCCAAAATATATAATTATTAATTAGTTAATTACTATGTACTATTATTTATAAAAAATTTTATGTGAACAAATTAAAAAATATAAATATTTAAAGAATTCGAATGAACAATTTATTTTAAGAACTTTATTTTTTAATTATTAACGATCTTTTATTATTATTATCATTAATCAACGTCATAATATTCATTTTTATGTAAATTTTAATTTTCACAAAAGGACGCAAAACCTTTGACAGCTCGAGTAGATAGTGCACGTGTAAACATAAACGTCATACAAAATAAAACGAGAGAATAGAGAGAAATCACATTACTTTGCCATATTGATTACATCTTGGCTAAGACCAAGAAAATAAACTATACGCTGCTAAAATGTGCTAGGTGCACCTGGGGACTAAATCATAAAGCTTATATAATGGTAAAGCTTATATAAAGCTCTATATAATGGGGAAATACAACCAATGCTACTATACGCGACCTCTAGCTGGGGTCATGTAACTAGTAAAAATTCAGTAGCAAGTAAATTACTCTCTCTACAAAGACAGTTTGCCCTCAGAATTTCAAAGTGCTGCAGAACTGTTTCTACTAATGTTTCTCTGATACTAGCAGAGCTCCTTCCTTCGCCACTATGTATTGTAGAAAAGGTTCTAAACTACTACATCAGAGCTACAAACATCAAGGCTCAACAACGGTTTCTACTCCTATCTACGGTTGTTCGTATGCTACCACATTGCAATTACCCTACTATCTCTGATCATAACCCTGTAAATAAAGTTATCCTCAGGGTACATTTGATGTCATCTGCTTCCTCCATGGATAACCATGCAGACATTAATATCTACATACACCCACATCCCTCTCTCACGTAGCAGCCTTAAAAATTATATTCATGACAACGTTATGCAACAGTGGAATCAACAAAGGTTGAGTAGTAAAACTGGTAGAATAACAAGACTTTATTTTCCTAACGTTGAATGCAGGTTTTCATCACCACTTAGAGATTTAACATTTGCTACCGCTCAACTATTTACTGAACATGATAATTTTAGAAGCTACCTGGCGATGTATAACCGGGCAGAAATTGCCTCTTGCTTTTGCTCTACAGAAAACCTAGATACCGTCGACATATGATTTATCATTGTCCAATTTACGATCAACATACACTTATTCTGAAATTAGAAATCTTTACGCTTGGTTTCAGGTGGCCATGTCCACTCGATAAGCTTGTTCAGAAGCCACTGTTTGGTGCTTTTTACAATTATGTTCAAAAAACATGGAAGAAAAGACTATTTATAATTTCTAATATCTAGTTTTACATTTTAGTTTTCACTAAAAGCCGAATATTAATTTTATGTTTACTTTGTATCATGTATTTTGGTTTATGTATTCTTAGTATTATGCACCCATAGAAGTGGTGCAATTATTCAAAGAAAAAAAAGGAGAGAAAAACCACCACACGGCCTTTCTCCCATGAAAAAAACGTGTAGACAATGAATCTGCTAGCGTTATTATTTTATCACGTCACACGAGATGGCTTTAGTACAACGAGCGTTCTTAATAGAAACCGTCAAAATGAAGCCAAATTCAAAACCACTCAACGAGATAAAAAAATAAAAATAAGAATATTACGTAAGACAAGATCTATTACCCCTACCCCTGAGTAAGAAATCATAAGAAATCCTTGACCCTACCCATCCCAAAATACCTTACGTAATTTATGGACGGTTCCTTACTTGTATTTGATAGTCCGATATTTCTGAACGCATTAAAAGATGGTGCATATTTTTCATATGCTACAACTTTGTAATTGTCTTTATGGTTTTAACGATACAATGTAAGCTTTTACATTACNATTTTGTCTAGTCCAAAAGTCTAAACAATTCCGAGAAACCGTTCAGTCTGAATAGTTTCCTACTTGGATCAATTCCAACAGTTCCAGTTCCAGAGGCGGAACTAGATTTTTCCAATCTCTAATCCAGAGTGCGTATATTATACTAATATAAACTAGTATGATTTAAATAAGTTCAATATTGTGTTATTTAAGAATTTAAATTTCTGTCAAAGAAAAAAATAATAATAATTAAAATTAAAATGACGGACATAATGACGAGCAGACATTTTGCAAAACGTACCTTTTTTTAACTGAAAGAGTAATAATTTTTAAATGAAATGAAAAATAACAATAAAAATCGATATCTCGGGAACGAATGGACGAAACTTGATAAAATTTAATACGTGGGTCGGGAAAAAATAATAGATGACGACGATACTCATATTTTGTCAGGATAACGCGTATATCTTTAGTGTTTTTAATCAAATGTGAATTCGGATAGACAAAAAGTTTTTTAATTCTAATAAAGTAATGTTCGCTTCCTTAAGCCGTTCGTTCGTTTGTTCGTTTGCTCGCTTACTTGATGGCTTCCCTCTACCGAGCCTTATGATAATTTTTTCCTTACTAGTCTTTTGTGAAAATCTTAGAAAAATTATTTTTTAGAATTGGGTGAAGATGTATCACCTTCACTCAATTCTCATTAATAGTTGTTAAACAACCTATTTTCCAAATAGCATCTTTACCGAAACTAACCTCTTAACAATGACATCGTCATAGTGCCAGGCTGCAAATTTAATGTCATTTTTATTTTAATTTAAAATTATAATCTACACCTCAAATTAGTAGTGTCTTGCCCCCATGTAATCATACTTTATCGTTAGCAATAGAGTCGTGCGCATCTATTAACTGCTTTCAGAGGAAAATTTTTGAATTGAAATAACATGATTTCCAGTTTGCATGGAAACCTTATTCCCATCCCCTAAAACCCAATCAATGTTTTAGTTATGTTTCGGGGATTTCGGTTGACGTTGTAAGTTATAATTTTTTCCATTTAAAATAACAGAAAATAGACTTTCGATTAACGTTTTTCCACAAAACGTATGATTATCATAAACCGACGTTAAGCGGGGATTCCTGTATACGGAGCAAGACCAGGGGTCGTATTTTGGTCACTTATCTCTCATCTCTTCTCTCAGAGACGTCAATGACGTCATAATGAAAGACAAAACTAGTCTTCCAGACACAAATGTGATTCTATTCACTATTAATTAACGATCTCGTATTTGTCGTTGACGTCACGATTCTACTAGTTTAATTATATATGTTCGGGCGAAAAGCAGAATTTTAACCAATGAAATTGTAAAATTTTAGAAAATGCAGAATAACAAAATATAGAGCACGTGGTAATGAAAATGTCTCGGTTAATGTTATCTCCGAAACAAAGAACTACTCCAACATTAACAGATCTTGAAGAAAAAGTTATGTTATTAATCGATGAATCCAGAATTTATTGGTTTGGAAGAGAATTTATTTGAACTCGAAACATGCGGTGCAACTCCTCTTGAATCTTTACATGACGTAAGTAATAGCTTTACATTTATAAATTTATAATATATTAATACAGTAGATCCCCCTATAAAAGCGTTTCCTATAGTTATGATTCCTATAAAAATTGTGGCATTATCCGTAAACAACGGTAAAAATAACTCCTATAATACGTAAAACGTCATCGGGCAGCCGAACTACTTACCCGCCGTCCGTAGCGCCACGCTACGGAGAGATTTCTATCGTCTGGACAGTATTATATAAATTATATATAAATTAGGTACTGTACATATAATTATATATTAATTATATATAAATTAGGTACTGTACATATAATTATATATTAATTATATATAAATTAGGTACTGTATATATAATTATATATTAACTTAATTTATTGTAACTTTATTATAATTAAATATATATTTTTCGCCGTCTAGCGTCACGCTACGGCGAGTTAGGCGACCTATCGTCTGTTTAGTACTGTAATTTTATACATTTCTTGTGAAAGAAACATTTCTTATTTAACGGCCATAAAAATTATTTATATTAATGATGTCTCCAAAGGTCAACGAAGTTTTCGCAGAAAAATAATATCAGAAATCGCGGCCGCAATTTGATGCGCTGTTCCGCGACGAAACCAAGCTTTAGCAACGGGCGTAGTCGAACGGTACACACTCGGTAAGCAATCCTACAATTTTTTGTTTATAACGTAGTTTATACGGATTATTTTCAAAAAAATATACGTATTTTGGAAATGTTGAGTCGAATTAGTCTAGAATCGATTAATTTTATGAAAGAAAACCTTTCAAACAGCCGTAGTCCGTAAACTATGATTCCTACAAAATTGATTCATAAAGAACGGAACGTATCTACCGTCTTATAGGGGGATCTACTGTATACTGAAATGGAAATTACAACGATCTTCGTTTTTGTAACAATAACTTAAATAATATTAAGAAGCAAAGTTATTTATAATAACAATATTATTATTAATTTTTAAATAGTGTTTATTTTTAAACAATAAATATACACAAAAAAGTAACTAAAGTAAAAAAATAATTTTTTATTTATTAGAGTATAGAAACACTTCAATCTTCCCAGTATGACTCTAAAAATAGATCGGTTGCTCGGTATTCCTTTGAAATAAATACTTTTGTGATGGGAACATCTGAAACTGTTTTAGGTTCAGATGTTTCCAGAAGTTTTATCTATTTCGGTAAAATTTCAGTTTTATAAAAGATTTTCCTGGAAAACTCATCTCTTCTGTTTTGCTTGAAACATTATAAAGTTCGTTCAGCAATGATGTTCTCTTCGCAGAAATTGCTCTTAACGACGTCAATTTACAGTTATCCACGTGTTTCGATTCTATAAAATCGATGAAAGAGGATGGCAATTCATCTATGGAATTATTGAAGTACAGTAATCACAAGTTGGCTGAGAATTAAATCGAACTTTTTCGGGTTTGTTCTTGTTTCTTTTTATGAACGAAAAGAAGCGTTTGTGTTGCTTCATTTTCGATTTGGATGTTTCCTCTGAAGTTGCCAGTAGTAGTTCCATTTCAGATTCCATCTCTTCTCCTTTCAAATTAAGGTTTGATATGGGAATTTCTTCCATTTCCATCCATGTGTCAAATTCTAGCTTGATCCCGAGCTTTTCTAAAAACATGTGTTCTGTTTACACATATTTATGCAAATTATTCATGTAAAGATAAGAGTGATGATTATCACGACTAGGACCTTGTTTTTTATGCATCATGTAGGGTCTGTCTGTGCCAATCGAAGTTCTAAATTGCAAATTTTTCGGTGTTTCTTGGTTGAATTATGCCAACATAATATTGCATAATCGCTGTTTGCAAAAACTAATAAATATTTTTATAATGTAGATTATGGCGCATGCTGTTAAAATTATCGCCTCAATTTCAAACGCGCAGGAATAATATACCTACTAATACCGTATAGCTGTCGCCCCAGTTTTTTTAGTTGGGATTTATTATATTCTGAATTGTCATTATTTAATGAGTTACTACGGCTGTTTTCCGAAGGAAACTCGCCAACGCGTGCTTTTGATTTCTCACTTTTTTTCTTCTCTCTTGTTACAGGATTGGCTGTCGTATACACAAATTTCTTGCGCGTTTTCTTTATTATATCATCTCTGGATTGAGTATCTCTAATCTCATGTTCTTTAACATTGTCCAAAGTTTATTGTTTCTCCATAGCGTTTGGTATTTTCAGTTCTTTTTTGTAACCATACTCCTTTCGCTCTGGTAAGGGACGTACAGTTGAGGAAATAATTCCTTTCGTTTCAAGGAATTTAAAACAGCCTCGATCGGAGTCGCTTCCGATGACTTTTTTTTAACTCTTTCTGTCCTGTGGGCACTAAGAGGGCCTTTTTTTGCAAACCCATTATGAGTTCTGCCAATCCCACAATGGGGCGGCCAGGTGGTGAAAGACGGTGCCTGACATATCCGAACGGACCACCCCCCCGAAAAATTCCTGGGGATTTTTCGCCCCGTCCGGATTCGATACCGGGTTCCCCAGAGCGGTAGGCTACCACCTTGACCTCTTGGCCATTCGGCCAAACGCTTCCGCTGACTGTTTGTCAGTGTCAGTCTCTCTTATCTTAAATGAATATATAGTTTTGTTGATTTTTTAAAAATGTTCTTGAATAATTTCGTAATTAGTACAACAGGAATTTGTATTATGTAACTCAATTTTAATTCTTAACAATGCCGAAGTTAAATTAACTCCAAGACGATTTCTTTTTTTGATTTTAATGTCAGCCAACACCTGTTTTATTTAAAATTGTCAGTCTTACATTTTTAAAAGTTAAATTTCAATAATAAAAACTGAAACTGAAGTACATGTACATTATTTGTTACCAAATTATTTTCCGTTTTCATTCGACTTTCAAGCTCACTTCAGTTGAATGCCCAATATAGGCATTCAACTGGTGAGGGGTTGACGGCCGGATGGCCGAGCGGTGAAGGTGGCAGCTTACCATTCTGGGACCCGTGTTCGAATCCAGACTGGTCAAATAATCCCCAGGATTTTTCGGGGGGTGGTCCGTCCAGATATGTTAGACCCCATCCCTCATCCCATTGTGAGCCTGGCACGAAAAAGAAGCCCTCTTAGTGCCCACAGGGCGGAGAGTTAAGAAAAAAAAGTGGGGTGTGGCTGTGTCCGGGACACGACCTTGTGTTTTACGTGAATACGTGTACATTAACGGATAATGTTTTCTTTGGGCGTATTATATGTATAGTATGTCATAATCATTCCTTAACAGTAAGAAGTCCTCCGGATCCATGTCTTTTACTTTCCAGGCACCGCTTCACTCTATCATATGGTGTTTTATGGGTATCAAAGATTGCTCTTGAGAAACCCTTTCCAACCGTATACGATTTCTATATTTTGATTTGGCTTTTCGACGCGTATAGTCCGACATTGTATTAAGTTTTCTCAATTTTTAACTTTAACACCATATATATTCACCATAACTATTCCACACTATGTTTTGTGTACGCAATCGATAAATATTGACGAGAGCTGTAAATTGTAACTCAAACGAGCGTCGTAACTTCCCCGAGTCAAAACGTATACTAAACGGAAAGTGTGTGATGAGTAGTGTAATTAAATTTTGGATGTACATGATAGATATGTAGCTGCAATGCCAAACTGTATCCCCCCGATTTTGTTATCATCAGTTTTCTGGATTGCCTCCCACTACGGAAGCAAATTTAAAGACGTATTCACGTCAAAAAAACTGGTGAGGGATGCGGTCTGATGTATTCGGCCCAAACTATCAATAAAAATTGGTGGGAATCCGATCTGGACTCAAACAAGACTTCCACCAGTGTGATAGGCCCACTTTTCTTGCAGTGATCTATGATATACGAAAGATCAAGTTTATGAACATTCTCTTGAATTTGTTTTCAAAACTTAGCATTTCATTGTACAGTACAATGTAGAGTTGCTTATGATCTATGGCGTGTTATACCATAGGCAAAAAAGCACCCAAATAAATTTGTTTCATTGCAAAAATATATATACTGTACTTGCAGTTTATAAAGCATGTAAAGTTTATTAGATTTTTAAACTAAAAATAAATAAACGTTATGATTATAGTTGAAAAAGAACAAAAATTAAACTTATTAGCATCAAACTTTTTCTACGTTATTATAAGTGAAAATATTTAAAATTACAATGCTGGGCGATTAATCGATTATTATAAAGCATCAATTTCTGGCTTCTTATTCAGAATATAATTACAATGTATTAATATTTTAACACAGGAATTCGGGAAATCGAGAAAATATGGTGTTTAAATAATGAGAAATTTTCGCGGAAATCAGGAAATTTAACTGAGTTTTTTGTTTTTGCCCCTTGAATTTTTTGTCGATTTATACGTCAGTTATGAAGTATCCCAGCATTAATAGAACTTTTAATAACGATAATAACTATTCATGCGATTGGGCATTACATTTTAGGTCAATTGTAATGATTAATGGCTCTAATATTACTAAACGATTTTAAATTTTATTCTTAAGTTCAATTCCTATTTCAGGAGAAAAAAATGACAACTAAATTATGATTACTTTTTATTATCTCTAATAAAACATTGAATTTCAGTTGTTCTTACGAAATAATCTTTAAAATAAGTATTAAAAAACAAAGAAAATTCTCTTAATTCATCTTTTATTTTCATTGTTTGATTACAAAGAACTATACATATATACATAACTAACTTTTTTTTTTCAAAAAATTTTACACCATATATATCCATTTTCTTTTAATAGCAAATTAGCACCATAAATAAGTTCCCACCTATAAAAGTTATACAATTTCAAATAATTATTTTTAAAAATATACATTTGCAATAAATTAATTACAATAATTAGTAAAATGATACATATTTAAATTAAGTTAGTATAAGACAAATCTATCTAAACTGCATCATTATTATTGTCTATTTTCTTTAATGCTGATAATTTTGACTGTTGATGCTCTATGATAATTTTTATTTTAGACTTTTACAAAATTTTCATATTAGATACACAGTTTCATCATCAATCTTTTTATAGCAAAAGTATATTAATTCTTTTAAGTAAAACTCACAATCTCAATTGTATAAATATTTAATTTTTATAAATTAGAAAAATATAATTATAAACATAGATGTTATGAAAATAAAATTATATTTCAATATGTGATTAAACAAATTGGAATGCTTTTCTATAAGAAATCATCTTAAAATAAAAAATTTTCTACGAAAAAAATATTTTCTTGTGTATTGTAATAATTTAATCACAATACAATTCTTCATATTAGAAATAATATAATTATATCTTTTGTAAAATATATTCATCTATAAGAATTTATCTGTAAAATATTTAGTGAGCAAATTCTCATCATCATCATATTAATATATTTATGAGAGATTTCCATTGTTGATCTGAAAGATGATGATGATCAGCCTATGATGACACTGTATTTTATGGCATATAAGAAGACATCCCCTTTCCAGCACAGAATACTTAGGAAAAGTATTTAGTGCATTTAAGCCATCAGCACTTGATTCCAAAACCATTTTTACTGTATTCTAATTAAAAAACAGTAAAATTATTATGCACATTTTTACTTATCAGGGAAAGGTTACTAGTTAAATCTGAAGTACTGTATTTGTATGATAAACAATTCATCAATAATTGTCTCATGTTATTTAGCTTTACTATTTACAATAATTCCACTTTTAAATGCAGTAATTAAAATTTCTAATAATAAATATGTTTAATTAAATAGTAACATTTTTATTCAAGAGTGGTCTGGACAGAGGTTTACCTGTAGCCTTCTGAAGGCCATTTGGGTAATTCATCAGTCTACAGAAGATCACAACTTCATATGTAAGACAGGATGATTTTTTGAGCCTTCTTTTTTTTGGATAGAAGTTGTATCCTATATGCCATAAAATATGGTAGCCATATCTTAAAAAGAAAAAGTTCATGAACAATACTTTTTATTGCAATGACAGGTTTTTAAATTCCAGTGATACTGAATAATTATTGTAATAATCATCTTTCATCCTAAACTGATTTTCAAATAATTGATTTCTTTATTTGAAAGGCTATACAAATTGGAAAATAATAATCATAAAAATGTTAATATTAACTTCAATTAAGAAAATAATAATAATTAAGATTTACAGAAGTATTGAAATTATGAATATATATAATAAAGGAAATGAT
Source organism: Centruroides sculpturatus (assembly GCF_000671375.1). Taxonomy (NCBI): domain Eukaryota; kingdom Metazoa; phylum Arthropoda; class Arachnida; order Scorpiones; family Buthidae; genus Centruroides; species Centruroides sculpturatus. Next base: position 478,660 of record NW_019384788.1, on the reverse strand, counting down.
ATTATCATCATATAACATGTCCACTATACATACATGAAGCAGAATGAAACATTTATGATGAGAATTTGCTGTAAACTATCTGCAAAACTTTTATATTTCCTTGGCTTACTTAATTTCTCATTCAATTTATTAACAGCAATCATTAAATTCTTAAGGAAATGTTTTTAAGATATTCTGAACAAATTACATCCTTGCAGTAAAGAATAATGTCATAGAATCAATGAACAGAAAAATTATGATTTTTCTCCTTTGAAGAGATGAATGATCATTTTCATGTTTGATATATGTATGTAGAAAATGTGTGTTTACTGCATTAGAAAATAAGTGCCAATTAGGATATGAAATAATTTTTTAAAATATACTTTGCATTTATAATAATAAATAACAATATTTTTAAAACGTTTCTTTCATCTTTTCAAGAAAATATTTTTCCTGTCAATATTATATGTTCATTACCTGAAAGATGAGTATTTTAATTTTTTTTTTATAAAATTGTTCATGAATCTATATTTATTACTACTTGCATTAAAAAGTATTTTTAATTTTTTGAGAGCAACTAATAAAATAATTTTTTTTGTAATTTATATAATATGAAATAATTTATTTCATAAAGATTTGTTTAAAAACCTAGCACAATACTTTGTATTCTCATAAAAGTTAAAAATTTTAACTTTCACTTCAGCTTTGCACCATTCTATTAATTAATAGTCATCATTAAACAAACAATGTTTTAATGACAAAACGATTTTTATATGCTGAACTTCAATTTGTTTTATAACAAATGAATATCAAAATCACATGCAATATTGTTTAAAGCATTAAGGAGATATAAAATCATATTTAGAACAAATTAAGTTTTTATGAAATTATTATATTTATCACATTCTGCATATAACAGAAAGTAAAATTGCTTAAATTGTTTCTATTTTATATATGTAACTACAATTAATTTCCTGATATGTAAAACAAAAATATTATAACTCACCTAAAAAATATTCTATTTTCATGTTACGAATGTTTTATTTTTAATAAACAAAGTATAAACATTAGACATCCATTAAGCAGATTGCTGTGCAGTAAAGTATAAGCTTACCACTGTCAAGAATCTAAATTTAAATTTAAACCAAATTCTCATAATTTATTAGGAGTGATTTAGATTGAAGCATTATTCCCCATTTCTTATTTAAAATGGTAAGATCCATAGTGGAAAAAAGTCACAATTACAATTAATGTATTCATAGAAACAAATCCATTGTAGCCTTAATTACAGTTGCCAGTTTCATTATAAAGAAGGAAACTGATAACTTTAAATGAAAGCTACAATAAACCAGTTACTAGTAATCCATTACAGATATAACTGAAGGTAACATATTTTATGTCAGAAATTAATTAATTAATACCTATACCAAGGAAATAAAATCAAGATCCAGAAGAAGAAAGACTCATTTTTATGTCTTAAGCTTTGATTACAATTTTGTTTGAATATGTGATTTCTACTATAGTTTATAAGCTATTTCTTTATTTGCTTATATATAGTTATATTATTTATATATATACAAATGTTTTACAAGTTATATTACTCAAGGAGATAAAAATAATACTAATTTTTGACAAATATATTGGTTCGAAAATATTTTGATATGTAAAAATGTTGATATAATTATATGTCAGAATTGTAAGAACGTAGTTAATTTGATAATTACATTCTTACAACTCTGACTTTAACTAATGATTTCTATAAATAAATACACTGATAATTTTAAATATGAATAATAAAAGATAATTCTAAACTATCAATATTTAAAAAATGCACAATAAAAAATACAAACCAATACACAAGAAAATATATAACTGTATTTAGAAATTTTGTTAAAAATAAAAACTTTTGCTAGTTTTTTTTTAATTTACTTACTTTTTATAAATCATTTTAATTTACCATAATTTAGTATCAATATTTCTTTATTCATATATTTACATGACTTTTATATAACAAACATGAATTATTTCCAAAATTTTATCAATTATTGAAATATTTAAAGTTATAATTTATTTTTATATTTATTTAGTTTACACACATATACATCTTAAATTAATTAAGCTCACATTTTTGAATAATAATATAAAATCTTATTTTCAAGGCAAAATTGGCATTTTAACTTTTAAATTTATTGTTTTGCAAACCCAATCACAGCAGTCTATATAAATTTCTAAAAGTTTAATCTATAAAATAAAATTTTTAGTATTATTAAACAGTGTGTAAATTTTTCAGATTTATAAATAACATTGATTCACTATTTATACTGTACTGAACTGTATTTATAAAAAAAATAAACACATGTTAAAAAATAAATCTGTTTCTTACAAGATATTATAAGATTTATATTTTTTAGTAATACACAACATATTATAAAACTTCTTTACAAGAAATTATTAATAAAGAAATTCTATATCTTGTATTAAAAACTATTTTAAATCTGGTACAATTTAGTCAATCATTTTAAACTGTCAATTCCCTTATGATTATTTTAATCAGAACAGTATTTCTTTTAAAAAAATTAAAGATAATTTCAATTATTAATAAAACAACAATTAAAATGCCACACAAATTTTGATAAACTTTTAGTTTATTGGAATTTGATGGTGCTTAACCACTGTTTTACTAAAAACTGAAATCAACTTAATACTTCATTATTATTAAATAAAACTTTATTCTTTTTAAATCTCTTGGAAAGTAACTGTTTACTTTAATCTTATTAGAGAATTTTACCAGATTTAATTGTTATCTTTGAAGTTATCCAAGAAATAACGGTTTATCTTATCACTGTGATTTTGCTTCATGATGTTTGGAAACTTTAAAATTCTGATATCAAATCAATATATCAATGTAATTTTATGCACAAATATATATACAGTATATATATCATTAAAATAATATCATTGAAAACTTTAGAATTTTAATCCTTTCTTATAGGTTACTCCTCTGCTAAAATTAATCATATTCTCAAAATCCTTTATATAATATCCAAAACTGCTTAACGCCTATCCACAAAAATACCAATCTAACATAATTCCTGATATACAAGCTACAAAATTCTTTTTAGTTTTAGTTTATATTTTATAATTTGTTAACAGTTGTTATATTTTCAAGTATAAAGCAATGTAATATAGTTAATTAAAAGACATTATATCAATAAAATCTGGTAAAATTCAAAATTAAGTTAAGTATTTTCTTGGATCAATTCAAAAAATTATTTATACTTCATATTTAATTAAATGTTATAAATTCTCTTATCAATTAATTAATGATGTTTTATTTAGATTAAAATAATAAAATAAATCTATGTGACATTAAATCCAAATGACTATCAAAAAGAAATGCTATTTAAATATATATTTGCCTTCTATCCTCTAATTTCTTATTTTATATATTGTAAGTTAACTTCAAAACAAAGGAGACAAATAAATATAAACATGCTTCCATTTTAAACATTGCAAGAAAAATATATATATATATATTTCGTATTTTTCTTAACTGCTTTTACTATTTAAAATAACTTTATTATAAATGTTAAAAACCTGTATAACCACGTTTAATGTAAAAATCATTTTAAAATAATTATAAAATGAATAGGCATATCCATATTTTCTTTAAATTCTATCCTAACGAAAATCTTTTAAATTCATAATTTAAAAACAATTAATTCATGTATTCAAAAAATAGTGAGTTTTATATACATTATTTCCTTTTATGACAAACTAAAATTTAATATTCTATTTCTAATATAATTAGGCCTACTCTATATTTCATATTTATCATCATGATAATCAATTTATTTTTATATAAATATCTTTTCAATCTAATTAATTAGTGTTTCCTGTGATTATCTCTAACTAAAAGTTTACTAATGTAGTAGTCTTTTTTATTTAATTTTTTTCTATACTATAGCCTGTCTATGGAAAGAATCAACTTGAGAGCAACATCATGTGTGATGTCGCTTCAGTTAAATCAATCGGCACATTCCTTAATGATATCAGCATTTTTTGCTTAATATGTCAGGCAGTGTGTGAATTTTATTTTATTTTCTCTCACTAGATGACAGAACAACTTTTTCATTAATTGTGTTAATCTTTTATAGCATGTATTACCCAAATTAATTCTTTAAATAGACAGACTATAATACACATTAAGAAACTAAACTTTCATTTGCAAAGTGGCAGTTTTGTATTAAAAAATATATAAGCAATAAGCAATGGCAGTAATAATTTATAAACTTATTAATAAATATATTTTTAGTTATTACAATAACTAAATGCCAGAGCATAAAAATTTTCTTGATTTTAACATTTTTAACAATTTGATTTTTATATCATACCATAGACATTAAATATTCTCTTATACAATAACATTCAGTTATCCAAGTGATATTAAAAAACTTTAAATTTTGATTAACCAATGACTGATGAATAACAATAAAGTTTTAAAACAAATTATATAATTGTATGAGTAAATGCTATCATTTACATAAATTATTATATGAAATTGTCAATTTAAGAAAATTTTAATGTAGAAATTCACTTTACATTAAAACTTATAGAATAAAAAATTACTGTTACCATTGAGTGTAATTAAAATGGTTACATTTAATTGCAATTTATAAGTAAATGATGTGAAATTGTGATAGTGGATTTTCTATTTCAATGTACAAGAAATTGTACATTGAAATCAGTATTTTATGCAGTGATTATAGATAGTTCATAAAATAATATGGTTTATGAATTTTTTTAATAAATAATTAAAAAATTTATTTTATACTGATATATATAATTTTAGCTTTCTAAGATTGCAAAACTTATTCATAGCTGTCATAAGTAAATTATAAGCAAAAGATCAAAATGTTTAATATCTTCATGGTCATAGGAACAGGTCTGGGCATGGCCAAACCCTTTTTGCTGCTAATGTTATAAATACAGTTCTAATTTCAAATTACCCACTAGCATGCATCATTGTCAGATCAAACTAATAGGCTTTTCCATAAGAGAAATGTCATAAACAAGGTATTGCTTTCTCCCTTTCTTGAAACACATGCATTCCTACCCAGGGAAATTTAGATATTAGAAAGTTTGCAGATTG
>NW_019384788.1:459785-472972 GCF_000671375.1 Centruroides sculpturatus | reverse complement strand
ATATCAATAAAATCTGGTAAAATTCAAAATTAAGTTAAGTATTTTCTTGGATCAATTCAAAAAATTATTTATAATTCATATTTAATTAAATGTTATAAATTCTCTTATCAATTAATTAATGATGTTTTATTTAGATTAAAATAATAAAATAAATCTATGTGACATTAAATCCAAATGACTATCAAAAAGAAATGCTATTTAAATATATATTTGCCTTCTATCCTCTTAATTTCTTATTTTATATATTGTAAGTTAACTTCAAAACAAAGGAGACAAATAAATATAAACATGCTTCCATTTTAAACATTGCAAGAAAAATATATATATATATATTTCGTATTTTTCTTAACTGCTTTTACTATTTAAAATAACTTTATTATAAATGTTAAAAACCTGTATAACCACGTTTAATGTAAAAATCATTTTAAAATAATTATAAAATGAATAGGCATATCCATATTTTCTTTAAATTCTATCCTAACGAAAATCTTTTAAATTCATAATTTAAAAACAATTAATTCATGTATTCAAAAAATAGTGAGTTTTATATACATTATTTCCTTTTATGACAAACTAAAATTTAATATTCTATTTCTAATATAATTAGGCCTACTCTATATTTCATATTTATCATCATGATAATCAATTTATTTTTATATAAATATCTTTTCAATCTAATTAATTAGTGTTTCCTGTGATTATCTCTAACTAAAAGTTTACTAATGTAGTAGTCTTTTTTATTTAATTTTTTTCTATACTATAGCCTGTCTATGGAAAGAATCAACTTGAGAGCAACATCATGTGTGATGTCGCTTCAGTTAAATCAATCGGCACATTCCTTAATGATATCAGCATTTTTTGCTTAATATGTCAGGCAGTGTGTGAATTTTATTTTATTTTCTCTCACTAGATGACAGAACAACTTTTTCATTAATTGTGTTAATTTTTTATAGCATGTATTACCCAAATTAATTCTTTAAATAGACAGACTATAATACACATTAAGAAACTAAACTTTCATTTGCAAAGTGGCAGTTTTGTATTAAAAAATATATAAGCAATAAGCAATGGCAGTAATAATTTATAAACTTATTAATAAATATATTTTTAGTTATTACAATAACTAAATGCCAGAGCATAAAAATTTTCTTGATTTTAACATTTTTAACAATTTGATTTTTATATCATACCATAGACATTAAATATTCTCTTATACAATAACATTCAGTTATCCAAGTGATATTAAAAAACTTTAAATTTTGATTAACCAATGACTGATGAATAACAATAAAGTTTTAAAACAAATTATATAATTGTATGAGTAAATGCTATCATTTACATAAATTATTATATGAAATTGTCAATTTAAGAAAATTTTAATGTAGAAATTCACTTTACATTAAAACTTATAGAATAAAAAATTACTGTTACCATTGAGTGTAATTAAAATGGTTACATTTAATTGCAATTTATAAGTAAATGATGTGAAATTGTGATAGTGGATTTTCTATTTCAATGTACAAGAAATTGTACATTGAAATCAGTATTTTATGCAGTGATTATAGATAGTTCATAAAATAATATGGTTTATGAATTTTTTTAATAAATAATTAAAAAATTTATTTTATACTGATATATATAATTTTAGCTTTCTAAGATTGCAAAACTTATTCATAGCTGTCATAAGTAAATTATAAGCAAAAGATCAAAATATTTAATATCTTCATGGTCATAGGAACAGGTCTGGGCATGGCCAAACCCTTTTTGCTGCTAATGTTATAAATACAGTTCTAATTTCAAATTACCCACTAGCATGCATCATTGTCAGATCAAACCAATAGGCTTTTCCATAAGAGAAATGTCATAAATAAGGTATTGCTTTCTCCCTTTCTTGAAACACATGCATTCCTACCCAGGGAAATTTAGATATTAGAAAGTTTTTGAAATAAGTTTTGCAAATGAAATCTTTATAAAAAAAATATGCTCAAAAACAGAAAACGGTGGCCATAATCCATTCTGTTTTCATAACCACATTCTGTTTTCGAGCCTGACCAATTCCCTTCTTCTACGGCCCTGATCCATATAAAATGTATTTAATTATAACCAATGTTCTGAAAAACAAGAAAATATTTACATTAATATTTTCAAGTATTATCTTTTAAAAGTATAAAACATATCATTCCTTATTAACTTATATTATATATTTATTATAATAATAAAACTTTGAAAAAACAAAAAGTAAACTGTATATATACTGATAAAAATATACACAGTTCAGTTTTTTGTATAATTTTATAATTACAATAATTGAATAAAATACATCTCTTAAAAATTAAATTTGTCAACTAGTAAATATAGGTAATCAAAATTCTAAAATTGGATAACTGAATTTATTACAACAAAATTCAAGACTGAATTAATTTACATTTAAAAATTCAAAATACAATTATATTATGAACTTAAAAACACTGCACATTGTTCACTTAGATTGGATTATATATCCAAAGTACTAAGATCACTTTTAGTCATTTTTTAAAAATTATAGTTTTGAAATGATAATACAAACCTTACTGTAATCATTTCTGTTTTGATGAAACTTTAATTACATTAGAATGTAATCTTTGATTTCCTTTATGCATCAAAAGAAGACCCACTATAATCATCATTGTTCCCAACCACCATAAAAAAGTTAATGTTTCACCAAAAAAAACTTGACCAAATATAGCCTAGAAAATAAAATATAAAAATTTTTTTAAGTGCATAATATTCTCACATATAGCTTATATTTATATCAATATATTCTAATTGTTATTTACTATTATTATTATATTTAAAGTTTTATAAAAAAAAAATTTAATCTATTAAAACTTAGAATTATTAAGTTAAAAAATAACTTAAGTATAAATATTTTATATTAATTGTTAGATAACTATTTTAAAAATGTTAATAGAAAATGATATATATATATATTTCATTTCATCGTAAATATTTAGATTGATATAATAAATAGCATATACTTTAATTAATCGATAAATCAATGCTTGTCTCTGTAAATATATAGTTAAATGGACTATGTAGTTTTGCATTCAATTATTTTCACCTGTTATTTTACATAACCACCAAACCTTTTTGGCTGAAGTGATAAATTATAAAGTACGGAATATTTTTATTGTTACCAGTTTTAAACAACAACCTCCTACTTGTTGGAACACAACAAACTGTCATGACATTTCAAGATCTCTGTCAAATTACAGAGCATTTCATGAAATACTTTTGTAGCTACATTTTGTCAAAAGCTATTTTCCCCCTTGCAGTTGCATCTCTCATACTCTTGACTGTCTATGATAAACAATTTTCTCGAACACTTGCAAGGAGACACAATAACATCAGAAACTTCCTCTTGTAAAATGAAAGTCTTTTGACAAATGAGAAATTGATTCCTTGAATACTTTGGAGCTAATTGGTCCTTTTGGTGCCATTCCCATACATCTCACCATCAGCATCCACCTGCAGAATGTTTCCAGAGTCATCTCTTCTCCTGTTGACATCAAGAACTCACAGTTTATAGTGTCTCCAATTTTGCATCTTGAAAACGTTCACTAGGGTGTTGGCAACACTACACATGTAACTAACCAGATTTCAAGTCATTATAAACAGATTCAAAGTTGCAGAAATATGAGATTTATTAAATTTACTTTAACCAGAGTGTATTGGTTATTATTCATAATAATAGGTTAATGTGACTAATTTTACAAAAATGTGAATAATTTATCACATTCACCAAAACTGTTGGTATTATGCAGAATACCTGGTGATTATGCATATTCACCAGATTTATCAATTTAACTATAACATATATATAATGACATGAGTAATTATTTAGTGTGACATCATCACAATGCAATTTTTAATCATAATTTTAACTTATTTAATTTAATTTATATATTCTCCACCTCAAATTAGTAGTGGCTTGCTCCTGTACATCATACCTTTCCTTTAACAATGGAGTCATGCTGGTCATCATCTATCAGATACCTTTCAATTCAAAAATTTTCCCCTAAAAGGGAGAAAATTTTTGAATTGACTTCTGGTTTGCATCATATAGTTAATCAGGGCCTCATGCCACTAAGGTTTCATATCTAACTCCATTCTCAAGATTAAGGAAAGACAGATGATGGATGGATGGATGGATGGATGACAGTGGAAATTTATATGTCTACAGTTTTTTTCAAATTGTAGCCCAAAAAACTTGAATAAAACAAATAATTAATTGTATACATACTGATTAAACTTAACTATGTATATTTTCATATGAAGTTAAGATAAAGATCTTTGTTTTTCTATCTTCCTAGTATAAAAACAAAGATCTTTATTAATTATTTTGTTGGCATTCGGCTTATACATACAGTAATACCCTGAACTTACGCGATAGGTGGGAACAAGCGATAACCGCGTAAGTCAAATTCGCGTAAGTTGGGGTATAATTTCGCATATAAATACATACAAATAATTTTTAATTGGGGCCAGAGACTAAACGAAACAATAATTTAGAAAAAAATGTTTNTAAGTCGGGGTATAATTTTGCATATAAATACATACAAATTATTTTTAATTCGGACTGTAGACTAAAGAAAACAACAATTTAGAAAAAAAATGTTTAATAAAATCTTAGATAATACATATGTATAACAAATTATATTATTATAAAATTTTTCACATTTACTTGATTATCACACAATAATTTTAACATTGTTTTCATCTCAGTGATAATACCGTGACATTTATGAATGATGCTTGAATTTAAAGATTGAGCATTTTTCACAGCGAGAATTTTTCTTTACCTTTTATAATTGTTCTGACCATCAATTCCAGTAGATCAAACTTTGCCAATTCACAAAGTTTCATTTTTATATCGAAGTTAATAATGTTAACTTTACATTCCAAAGATAAAGTTTTTTCTTTTTTTGTTTGATGCAGAAGAATCAGTTCTACTTTGTTTGGATGACATATTAGAGTCTCTCAAGTCTCCGTAGATATAACAAAGACAGAAATAAATAACACAAAATAAATTGTAGCCATGTGTCGATTCTGCGCGACACGACCAAACATGTAAGCTGAAAACAATAGTGTGGGGGAGTGAGTAATCAAGAGTTGCATGGCACTCAAACAAAAGACAAATCAATGAGATTTGAAAATCGAGTAACTCTGGGTTCGCGTAAGTTGAGGTATTACTGTATTCAAAATAAGCCACAGAGTTGTTCAATGAACCACTGATAGTTTGTCATTTGTCTTGATAGTGTTTTATTTGAAAGTTTTTCATACTAAAAATTCATTTTACAAGAGCAATAGAACTTATAATAACGTATATATAGTAATATAGCCACCACCAACAGTTAAATGTTAATATAGTTGAAAATTTTTGTGAATATGTTAGATATATATTGGATTATAAGCACTAGAGTCATCAAAAGTACTTCAGTATTACAGTTAATTGTCATTAATTAATAGATGTGTCAGTTATATGTATGACTATACAAATACTGTAAACATTGGAAGTATCCCATCAATAGTAAAAATATACTGTAGTCATCAAACATTCCCTGCTAATAAGTGAATGCGAACTCATTCAAACATCACTCAAGAATGCATTCATTACACAAGTAATTATATAATACTGAAGAGGAATCACTAAGACAGTGTGATTCAAAATACATTTATATTAGAGAGAGAATAAAAAAATGTGTCAAATGATAGCATGGTTACTTGATTTGCTCCAGTTCTAGACAATTGAAATTTGGAATAGAAGACCTGTACCAAAACTTCACTTGATCTATGAATTAAGAAGTGACAGACAGATCTTTATCATGTGCTGAATTACTATTTAGGAAGCTAAAGAGCATTTTCTTTGCATATGAATTATTGTTATATAATATAACTGCTTCTTTAGGTATCCATAATATTTAACAAATGTTTTTGTCCCGTCTTAGGCCAGCATCTTCATGTTATATAAGCTGATGCTAGCCTAATTATATGATGATGCCAAAATTTATGCAATTTGATGATATTGTGATATCTTAAATCTGATAAAGAAAAATGTATTTGCAACAAAGCATTTACAGCAGCAAAATTAGCATTTTATACACAAGAAATATATTATTTAACTTCTCCAGATATAAATATGGATGAAATACAGAATATCTACATTTACTATCCAGAATAAAACAGAAAATTATTTTTTATAGCCTATACTTTTCAAATGATATACTGTATTTGGATATATCCCTAAACAGTTATAACTCATATAAAAATTTTATTTACTGATAATTAAAATTTTTAGTAATCTTGGTGTCTTACATTGGACATTCAAGAGGTACCAACATTGTAGTGTTCCTAAAAGTTGTAATTATTTAATTTTAATATTTCTGAAGAAAAAGTTCAGAAATGTGAAATTATTATCTAATACTAGTTTTTTAAGGTTTGAGTTAAAAACTAGTATTAAGAATTCTTATATTACCAGGGCCAGCACAAGAGTATCTGACACCCCTAGGCAAAAAAAATTTGGGCATTTCTATACATTATATAGGTTGTATATGTATATATATATATAATCAATCATACTCACACAAGCACACACTTAACACTCATACATGTGGATATTTAAAAATTTTTTTATTAATTAATATCAATAATGTCAATAATGATCTATGTTCTTTCTTTATGAGTAAGGCTTGCCTTGGCACTGCTAGGCAATTGCCTAGGTTCACATAATTGTAAAACTGGCCCTGTATATTACATAAAATTACATGATATAATATTTTAAAAATAATTATTGGATTTTATAATTTATCTTATTCAGATCATACAATTAATTAAAAAAATTTTTTTTTGTTTTTTGACATATAGAATCATAAAAGCATAGATTTTTTGTTTTATCATTTATATGTTAAATTTTTAGTTGTGCTGTTTATGTAATTAACAAAACAGATGTATTCATTTAATAATTTAGCTAAAGTATGATTATTTAGTTTAAAAGTTTGAAAATAATTATATAAAATTAATATTTCTTATTATGTTATTAAATTTCAAAATGCAGTCATTACAAAATTAATGATTTCTTCATTACAAATTTTTTATTATAATATTTCATCAATGGCATTTATAATATAAATTATTTTATTTTTCATATACAATAATACTTACAGTGAAAAAGAAATTAGCAGCAGTATTTGTGACAGTTGCTTCAAGAGTTGTTGCACAAAGTTGTAATGCTTTTGTGAATAATGTCCACATAAGAGCATTTGACAACAGCATTAACAGAAAAAATCCAATTTGAACCAATAACAAAACCTGTAAAAAATTTTTAATTACACAGATATCTTTTAGTCATGAACAAATAATCAATTTTAAATTTAGGACAATATGTGACTAGTCTATATTTGATTATGTCCATATGGTATAAAAAGAATGAATAAAGATTAAAATACTTAAAATTATTATTATTAAAAAGAAACTATATTCCATTAAAACCTTAATAAGCCCATTTTATTTATAGGATTATAAAAATATTTTTAAAAATAGAATTTTATAAATTCAAAACAAGGAATGATTTGTAATAATCTTATTCAATTACCATTATTATGGTAATTAATGGAATGTATCCTGCACTGCATATGTACTGGTGCCTAGTGTTATGCTTCATGGAATAATTACAGAAAACAAATAGTTTGTTTATCTGCTGTTTGTATAAGAATCTACGTTTAGGACTACATGATGTGTTTAATATGGCAGCCTTCTATATAGATGCACATGCTATTGTGAAGCTCTAATGTCTTAAGACTTGTGTAATATATGTGGTATGGTGTCTGTGCGAGATAAGTATCTTATCCATTCTCCACAAATACTTTTATTTCGTGGCAGAGTTCTGAGTATTTACTAATTTTTTCATTGTGTGTTTGACCTTTATGAAAATTTGTTAGATTATCTTATATGATTTCTAATATGATGATATTGTTATATGATTCTTTTAAGAAAATAGCTTTGAAATGTTCTTATATTATTTGCATAAGTCATTACTGTCAAGACAAATGACACAAAAAAAAATCTACCTTCCAAGAAAGTATTCTAATAATACATATGATAATTTGTTAGTATTTTTCTCCTTTTGATTCCTAAATATATTATTATTAAAGTGTTGAAAATGATTCATTAATTTCTTTGCATCTAAAATATTAGCAAGAATCAGTTTCAACTAAATCTTTAATGTCTATTAGAAATTTTCAATTAAAAATTTGTTTTTAGATCATTGTCTGGAACTTTTTTAACCCTAGAATATTAAACATTCATAAAATTTATGAGATTATGTTAAAATAATTGAGTATGGCAACTAAATAAAAGTCATAGGCAGATGTCACTATGTGTAACCTCTTTTAAAATGCCAACGAGCTATTGTGGCAATTTATAGAGTTTGTGTGTATTTATTGGCACGAATTTATAGTTTTTACAAAAGATTAGTTTGTATATTAAACTTTGGAAGATTGAACATGTTAATAAATTATTAGTGTCTTTCTAGTATAAAATAATTGGAAAACAGAAAGATAGAAGGCCTCTTGTTGAAAAAGAACAAAAAAAATTTTATAACAAAACTTCATAAGCAGTTGATTGGATTTTGGCCATAATAGTAGTATAAATGCCCAACTTTACAGTGGGCATTTATACACCTCACTTAGAGCAATGACAAGAAAATTAATGAAGGCTAATGCAGAACAAGGATCTTTTGAATTACATCTGTCTACCAAAAAAATATAAAATGACAGCCCTTTATTGGAATCACTGCAAATAACCATTTTGTATGTGCAAGTTGTGTAACTTGTGATAAAAATAGAAGACTTTTAAATTAATGTTAAGCTGCTTATAACACTATGTAACCAATGTACTGCATGTTGAAAATTAAGACAGTATCAAAACAATTATTATTCTTTCAATAAAAATTCATAAAATTTGCAAATGATTACAACCATGTAATAGCAAAACAAGCTGAATAAGCTACGGTTTAAAATCTTGAATTAAAAAGTATTTTAAGAGTTATGATAAGAGTTATGAAGAGTTAATTTATATAACATAAATTAAAACTTAGGTAATGCCAGAAAATAATTCATAAAATGATAATTTTAATATTATAAGGTTTCTCTATAGTTACATACAGAGAAACCTTTATCATAATAAAGGAAATGAAATTTGCATTTGTAAGTTATCCAAATACAATTTCATTTTATTCTATTCATTAGTTCTACATGTTAATTATTTTTCAATACTATATAAATTGGAATTCTTTTTACTTCAAATTAAATATGGATTAATTTCAGTATAAAATTTTTTTGTAGTTTTAGATAATTAAAATAATCTTTGTCAAGTCCAAGATTTTGTGATTATGTTAGTAAATATTTTCTCCCTAAAAGAAACTGAATTGTAAAATAAATTCTATAAACATAAAAATAAGTAAATTATTATATAAACAAGAAAACCATGAACAAAAAAAAAGCAGCACAAATTACTAGTATAATCTGAAAAAACATTAGCAGATTTAAATAAGAGTACAGTACATTACATATTTATTATTGATTACAAATATAGTAATCATGCAAATGATGTTTATTAAAGCATTAAATAGCAAGAAATTGATACATTTCCTGATAATTAAACATTGTTTTTTACTGAGTACTCTTCCAACAATAGGATGATATCCAGTATATACTGTATTAAAATTAGCCATAAACTGTGATCTAATATATACAGGATTGCTTGTAAAATTATTATATAGTCGTTACAATACATACAAGTGGAAAATTCAAGTAACACTTTTGTAATTTTGCAGTTTTTTCACAGTAGTTGCTATGAAAATCAATAGTTACATTAAAACATTATCTATAAAACACACATCAATTGTATCTGAAGCTAATCATTAATCTTGAAATCTATGAATACTAATGTCAGTTATAAATTTATATTGACAGATGAGGTAACAAATTTCTGCGCCTTTTAGACTTGTTCATTTATTTAAGTTACGGCAATGCGACACTCGACTCGGACGATCTACCTAGGGAGGATGCCTTCTGGGAGTTCTTTTAAGGGTAACTGGCCCTTATTCGGGCGTTACAGACGTGGAGAAAACCCGGAAAACTCCACATGGCCAGCCGTCCCGGAGAGGCACGAACCCACAACCGAACGCCCAGTTTTCAGGGAATGGTACTGCTTGGCCACTGGTAGGCCACCTTTTAGACTTATTGTCTGTTATTTAGTAAATTGGATTTCATAATAAAAAAAAATACTCTATCGTTTTCAAAGAAATAATCACAGTTCATTATAAAATTCTATTCTCAAAATCCTATTATATATTCATTATTGATAATAAATCGGTTCTTACATTATTACAAACGTTATGGTATGCTTTACGATGGACATGCTCATCCGACGACATGAATTCCATGCTGACCTCACATAAATAAAGCGCTTCCTCCGATGCCATGGAAAATTTTCCGAACAAGGAAGCAAGAGCTGCTAATAGTCCAGAAAATAAAGATACCGTAACGCCTTTCATGGCTAAAATTAATAAATAAATTATAGAGGCAAAGAAGCCATCGATGCTACTGTCAAGTGTCAACTACATCACAGTTCCTTCCGACTTTTAATTAATCATATTGCAATTCGACTCATATGGCTGCATTACATTCACAGTAAAATTTAAACTGCTATTTTTGTTTTCCTCAAACAATGTCGAAAATACGTAAATCGAAACGATCTTGTTCCTGCTCCTACAACAAAATCACGAGTCTGCACGAGCACTTCACGTAACACTTGAGAATGTAGAACACAACAAAAAGTATATTAATTTAGGTAATTAATAAAATGAAAAAGTAATTAGTTTTTGTTTAATTACTGCGTAATAATTTATATTAAATAAAGAAAGTAAATAAAAAAATTATATAATTGTATGAAATAAATAAAAATTTTATTAATAATTTTTTTAAATATCAATATGTCACGGTAATTCTATCTCGTTATGGTAAACTATATAAAATATATCAAGAAATATATTGGATTACGAGAGCTTGTATGTATTCCATAAGAATCGAATCTTGCATAGAAGCACTTTAGAAATCATGTTCGATATAACCCCGAATTGATACGTTACAACGGGGAGGTATTAGAGCTGGCTAATCTAATATGTTACGAATCCTGCTTTAGTTTCAACGGCCAGGCATAGAGGAAAAAACGGGGAGTCCCTATGGGAAGTCCAATCTCAGGAATACTATGTAAGTTGGTCGTTAGAAACCTGAGAAAAGAGTCCTGTATGATTTCAAAAAGGATATACAAGTAGAGCGTCGGTTATCCGAAAGCATACCAGTCGGCAAAGTTAAATTTTCGCTAATGCTGTGGCGTTGCAATCCTTGGCTATATCTTGGGCTACTCCAATATTTTTTTTCTTGTTGATATGCGTGTTTTAGCTGGCAGCACTGGCACTTTTGTGTGGTGTTTTTCTGAAAACTGTGTGTCATGCTGAATCGAACGTTTTTGATACTAGATTAACTTCTAAAGTATAATTTTTTATTGTTTTTATATTTTTCAATATATTTATTTTGTTTGTAAAAAATAAATAAATAATTTTTAACAATATAATAGTCACGATTATTATTTTAAAAAGTTTACGTTAGGCTTAACATCGACGAAAATTCAACGCAAAGCGACATTCAACGGAGAAAAATTTCAACACGGGATAGGTTAATATATTTTTTCGTACATAATCGGTTATCCGAAAAATAAGTTATCCGAACAACCTCAGTCCCCAATTGATTCGGATAAATGACGCTCTACTATAGTATATTTTAAAAGATACGTGGACGATGTCATTATTTTATGGAAGAATAATTGTAAGATAAGTGAATTCGTAAAAAGGATAAACAATAATAACGACGGCCTAAAATTGAGAATGGAACAGAAAAGTTCCTTAGTTATCCATTTTCTAGATATTAACATTCTGTTCAAAAAAGGACATTTATCTACCAATGTTTACATCAAACCAACGCATAGCCCGCTTTACATTCCATCGCAATCAAATGATCCATACCGTTATAAGCTGGCAGCATTCCGAACTCTAATCAGAAGAGCCTTTCTATATTGTGACAATGTTGTAGACAGGGCAAAGGAAATCGACAGAATCGTAAAAGTATCCGAAGCACTGGGATACAAAAAAGGCACAATAGCAGGAATAGTTAAAAAAAATACGAGATGGGCACAGCAAGAAGTTCAAAACAAGATCCCGGTAAAGTCACAATGTTTAAAGGTATTATGAAAGAAATTGCGAACCGAAAGGAGACAAGAAGGGTTCTAAAAATAGCTCCTAACCTGTATACAATCTTAATTAAGAAATGATAAAGATCACATTAAAAAAGAAGAAAAAGCAGGAGTATACAAAATTCCTTACAAGAGTACACAACTAGGAATAAAAAAAGACTACATTGGAATCACAGCAATAAACTTGGAAATAAGACTTAAAGAACAAAAGTATGATGTCAGAAAAGGCTCCAACAAAACGGTACTTTCCCAGTTCGCGCAGACCCAAAGTTCGATAATAAAATGAAATGAAGCAAATTTATTGTCAAACCCTTGCGCTCCCCAACGCTAGCAAGTACCGCTGAAAAAATTGAAATTTACAAAAGCAAGCTGGAAGAGGCATGCATAAATGCAAGGAACGCAGAAAGCCTATCAACGGCGTGGAAATTTATAATAAAAAAATTTAACACGAACTCGTAGTCTTGCCTTAGTTTATAGTGTGGCCGCCAGCGCCAGAGATCCTGAACACTGTCTGGCAACACTTGCCAAGATCACGAACTCTGTCTGGCAACACTTGCCAACAAGAGTGGCTGGCAATGTCAAAAAGGAAAAGGGCGAGTGGTCTCCGTTGCCGCTCATCGTAGTGGTGACCAGACCCTGAAGACTGGGAGGTTCGTCGTGGGTTCGCGCCACGGTCGGACAGGCTGGCTGCTTGGAGTTTTCCGGGTTTTCTCCTTGCCTATAACGACTGAATAGGAGGCCAGTTCCCCATAAAAGTCCTCCCGGAAGGCATTTATTTCCCGCGCGTACGTATGGCTGTTCGATACAGCCGGCTAATCGGTCGCCTAGCGATCATACAC
>NW_019384788.1:456285-459088 GCF_000671375.1 Centruroides sculpturatus | reverse complement strand
CAAGACATTCACTCTATGCATAAAGGGAAAAGAAACTGTAGTTTCTATTGATCGCCTGAAACCGGCTTTTATTCTCGCAGCGAGCGAGTCGGACCAGTTACCCCCAACGTCTCCAATGCCAAGACCAGCGACGACTAAACATACGACAGAAGATCGAGCCCCAACGCGACAAACTACCACGCGCTCTGGCCGACATGTATCGTTTCCTGTTCGTTTCGTGTCTCAGACACTGGTGGGGGAGTAGCTGTGGCCGCCAGCGCCAGAGATCCTGAACACTGTGTGGCAACACTTGCCAAGATCACGAACTCTGTTTGGCAACACTTGCCAACAAGAGTGGCTGGCAACGTCAAAAAGGAAAAGGCGCGAAAGTTCGTTGGATTTTGTCCGGGTGTTGCCCGTGGATGTCTGTGACAGTTCTAACCTTTTCTAATAAAGTTCTTTTTTGTTACTGTTCGTGTTTGCCTGCTTAATGTTAGATCTAAACATCAGTAGGATTGAATGACAAAATAGTTACTTATTTCATCAATTATTCCTTAACAATGTTTATTTAAAGTATTAGGCTAACTAGTGCATTTATTTTTATTTATTATTTTCTATTACTATGTCTGACTTTGTTTTTTATTGTATATTTGTATTTGTATTATTTTGTGAGGGCCGAACAACCCTCAATAAAGTGTTATTTCAAATTTTAATTATTGGAAACTTTAATCGGTTAAATTCGAGCATTTTATCGAGTTAGGCTAAAAGCCATAAAAATTATTTCCCACGGAGTGTGTTCCTTGTTCAGTCGGATTCAGTTAGTCAGGGATGTGTCACCAGGAACTTTCGATGGAGAATCCATATTGGACGCCAGACCCTTAACAACAACCACCTAACCTAATGGAAAAACCCAAGAGGAATTACAAAAAACAAACCAAAAACCCTCAAGAGGAGAGTCGTCTTCAAAAAGTCTGCCCAACAAAGTCGTCCTCCAGAATTTAAATCGTGACTCAGGATTAAAACCGTGAGAAAAAAATCGTGCCTAATTAAGCCTCTACACTCCTCTGTGCCTCCACACCAGTAAACGAACAAGATTCGGAACTAGTGGAAACAACAGTCCATCGACAAGGTATTTATCAACCCGCGATTCGTTTGTAAACTCTCTCTCTCCACGGGCCTCTCTTAAATAGGGGAACTATGACCGAAATTGACTCTCTGTATTTCCTTTAGTTTCATTAAAATTGTTAATTGTTAGCAACCATGAAATCCGATTAATTTACTTTCTCGTCTCTCTCCTCACCTCTATTCCGAATCCAATCGCTCACCCGCTACCGCTCGCGTGACGTAACGTCGCGATTTCCGAGTCTTGCGAGATTCGGTGGTGTCAGATTCAGGTCTCCTGACGTGGTGTCAAAGAGACACCGACCCTACAATCACACTTTTTTCAATAATTTTCTTGTGTTGTTTTTCCGTTATTATTTTTTGTATTTAAATTTACGTATTCTATTTAATGGAACAGCCAAAGTTCTTTTTCTATCGTTAATCTTGTAATTTGTATTTAAGTTATAGTCGATTTTTAATATTACATTTTATGTAAAAGTATTTCGCTTTTCATTGGTAGACGTGGCAATAAACTAAACGCCACTATTTTCGTTTCGGCAAAGCTTTTCACAGCATGAGCACCAGTAAGTTAGAAGAGTTTATACAATTCACTTTATTTGCAGCATAAATTACGTATAAATAGCAAGTTTTATATAATAGAAAATTAATTAAAAATATTCCATTAAATTTTTTAATAAATTATTATATACATGTATAAATCTGGTGTATAAACTTATAATTTCATACACGGTATTTAATTAACAAAGAAAAATTCAGATTAAACTATCGCTCGCTCTTTATACATGTGGCATTACGTAAGTATAATAAATTTCATTAATTTTGCTTTATCGAGGCAGGAAAATCAAAAAAGCTGTGTTTTCTAATTAATTAAACTTTGCATATAAACCATCTTAATTCAAGGATGCTGTCTACATAAATTGAATGATATTTATATAGGTTTTCCTCTATTCTCCTTTCTCAAAGTTTTCCTTGGCTAAGCGAGTGTTTCGGTTTATTCAAATTGATAATGCATTCGTTACAACAAGCATTAATGACGAACGAAAGATTACCTCGTCATCCTCTGTGCTATTTGCATCCGTTACTCTCTGTCCGAATGCAGCCATTAAAATTATGCAGAGGAACCAATCTCTTCTACAACAAAAAACTATATTCACGTTACCAATTTTGTCTGCAGTTGTTTCTATGGAGCTCGACATTCAGAATTTTCTTAGATTTTCTGTGGTGGTTGGAGAAAGTTACTTAATTACAATTACATTCTGGAATTTTTGGCTTTCTTCTTCTTCTTCCTTTATATTAGTGTACAGTTTAGTTTTGTTAAAAGATGACGATTTTATTGGGAAAACAATACAAGCGCATTTGCAGAAGAAGTGGAGAAATGGAAACGTTTGCAATGGATCGTATTTGCCAGTTTCTTTATTTCTGTATTTTTTGTGATAATGATTTGCATTCCTTCAGATTTTTTATTGTATCCTGCTATAGACAGTCGAACAAAATCGCAAGTCTTGTGTGTAATTTCTCTTAGAATTTACGCTTTGTACTGTGCGGGTCAAATGATATTTGCTGTAACGATTTGTGCATCGGTATGGTATATTATGCATTATCGCTTTATTATTATACAGAACGAAATAAATAAAATTAACAAACAATTTCCAAATTTAAGAGAAACTATAAATGCGACAATCGACAAACATACAGAAATTTG
>NW_019384788.1:442498-448250 GCF_000671375.1 Centruroides sculpturatus | reverse complement strand
TTACGAGCGTATTCTAACGAACTAAACTTTGAATATTTTCAAGGCGAATCGCAAAGAGTTATTTATTCGCAATTCTTCTAATGATGAAGAATCATAATGTTGTGCGTTACGTGTTAAGTTCTCTTATGAACGAAACGTCGGAATTTAAGTAGTTTCTGCAGAGCCATATTAACTCGTGGCTTTCAGTTATTTCGGGGTCCCTCCGGCACTTTGTCTTTCATCTCACTACAGCCGACAGCCTGACCCTGTCACATTAGGTACTAGATCTCAGTACATAACCATATTTTTGGATAATTTGTAAAAGAGTATTAGTTTTATTTTCTTTTAAACTTGTCGAGATGCCATCTCCCAATTCCAGGGTCTGCATAATGGTTAAAACTGTTCTGAATTCTAGAAAAAATCATACATTTTTATCCACGCAAGATCGTAAATTTTACATTTTGCACTTGTAATTTCATCTATAATACTCGATACGTATGTATCGAAATTTGATTCAGATTTTCTCAATAGTTCTTTCTATAGACAGCACTAAACACCTTACTATAAGGTGTTGTACTACTATATTTGCGCGATATGTGTGTTATCTGTTTTTAAATAAAAATACTCTTAAAAGATGTTTCATTTAAGAGTAATTTTGTCAACACCACTTCTCTGTAACGGACAGGTGTTGGTCGTAGAGAGGTTTTACTGTACTCTATTTGAATGAAGATTCTACGCGTTAATTATTAATCTTGTAATTTGTATTTAAGTTATAGTCGATTTTTAAATCAGTTCCAACAAATCCAGTTCCAGAGCCGAAACTGAATTTTCCCACATTTAATTCATACTTCAAACATTACATTAACATAGACTAATATGATTTGAATAAGTTCAATATTTGTGTTATAATATTTCAATTTTTGTCAAAACTAATTAGAATTAAAATGTTAAACGTGTGATAAGCACAAACCTAGAGAACATTTCGCATCACTCAATTATTTTTTACTGAAAGAGAGAATTTTAATACAATGTAAATTCGGATACACAGAAAGTGTTATAATGCCATACAGTAAGGTTCGCTTTGTTAAGCCGTTCATTTGTTGGCTAGCTTAGTTGACCGCTTGCCCCCAGTCAGCCTTATGATTATTATAACATGAGAAAAAGTATTATTTTAAGCATAGAAATGAGATTCATAAAAATACATATGCTAACAACAAGGAAAATCATCATTAAACATTACAGATTAGTATGAATGCCGGTATGTTAGTAAGTGTGTTAAAGTCGAGTTGAGTAATTCAATTTCATCCTTGTCTAAATCTTCTATGAGTCTAATGACTTTCTGAAATGATGATTGAGTATCAATTCGTGAAGATCGAACAGATTGGTTTTTTTCCTCAATTTCCTCTTGTTTTAACAATGGTTCTTCGTCGATTTTTTGGGAGAGAATCACATCCGATTTCCATTTCTGGATCTTGTTCTCTTCTTTATTTCTGAGAGTTTGACGTTTCATATTGTTAGACGCATTTAGCCATTGCCGTTGAATCAACATTCCACAAAATATTATCATTGTTATAAAGAATAGAATCGACAGCGACATTATTAATATTAAATATCGCCGTTTCATCCGATCGCTGATGAACGAGTTTTGTGGTATTTTTGTAACCGATGGTTCCTTCGCAATGAGATGATCTAATTCCTTCATTTTCATGTTCCTTAATTCTATTATTTTAGATTCGAGCCAACTCATACTTGTAGTTGATGGTAGCAATGATCGTTTATATGAGTTACGCACCAATTTTCGAGAGATGCCATTTGCAGATGTTACTCTGTTTGTTATTATATTTTTCTTTCTATTTGTCAAATGGTTACGTGTGATAACTAATCCAGAGTAGTTGGAATTATATTCTAATCCCGTGTGAGATACGGGTTTCTGCTTGAAAATATATGATAACACGTTTCGATATTTTTGATTATTTACGAATGGTTGATTACGTTTCAGTCTTCTATAGTGTATATTTTCATTTCTGTTGACCAGTTGTCTGTTAGAAAAGATTACATTTTTGAGTAGATCCTGTTCTTTTCGGATTCTAGAAAATCTATAGACTTTGTTATTTCGATATGTCCACAGTCCTAAATGACGTGTCCTTCTCGCAGCAGGTAGAGATTTCGTCAAAGTTTCTTGAAATGACAATCCAAGTATGAAAATAAAAACTGCAATCATTGCGAGAAAATAAAGGCTTCGAAAAATGTTAACAATAAAACTGTATTTAATTATTGATATCTTATTATTTCGTTTATTAGTTTGTTATGAATTTTATGTCATTTCTTTCTACTGATTAGATCTAATTTCGATTCAGAAGATATATATTTTATTGAGTTTTAAGTTCAAAATTTCTACACCTATAAATTTCTACTGTTGTCTGTCTGTGTCTAGTTAGATAGATGAATGTCGAGACCAGAAGTGGAAACCTCAGAAGTGCCCCCTAATTAACTATGCAATAACTTATCTAATCTATGCAAACTGGAAAAGTCTAGTTCAATTCAAAAAATTTTCCATGAAATGTGTTAGATAGATAACCGACATGATTCTCTTGTTAAAGGAAAGATATAATATACTGGGGAATGTCACTACTAATTTGAGTTTTGAGAGCGTATTTTAAATTAAATGAATTAAAAATATGATTAAAGATTGAAATCCGGCATTGTGACAATGTCACAATAAATAATTGCTCGTTCGATTTAATATTTAATATTTTCAGAATAATATGTTTTAACATTTACTGTTGAGTTCGATTACGGAAGTTATATTCTATTACTAAGTCTTTGGTTCTTATTTTAATACATTATTATTTGGCCTAAGATATTCAAACGCGTTTCTTTGATTATATGGCCCACCAGTGGCCGAGTAGATAATAACATGTCGAATACGGGAAAGCTTCTAAGCAGCCCGATTATATGCATTCGGCCATGCGCTTTACATAGCACCAACCTCACCTGGTTTAGCT
Source organism: Centruroides sculpturatus (assembly GCF_000671375.1). Taxonomy (NCBI): domain Eukaryota; kingdom Metazoa; phylum Arthropoda; class Arachnida; order Scorpiones; family Buthidae; genus Centruroides; species Centruroides sculpturatus. Next base: position 445,266 of record NW_019384788.1, on the reverse strand, counting down.
AGTGGAAGCCTATGACCTTGGGTGGAAGCTGCACACGTATAACGCTTCCAATTCTATTCAGGACCGGTTCTAGTCTGTTAGCCACCTGCCTGCTAGATACTTGGCTGCCCTCGCCCGATTATATGAATCGGAGCAGATTTATAACTTATCCCGACCAATCGGAATTCACTGGTATGTTTTTATGATAGTTCTGTATAGTTGACAGAAGTTTAAAAATATCTATTAAAATATTTTATATATTTATTCTGCTCTCCCATCTTATATTACGTACAGATTTCAATGTTAAATTAGTGATATTACGATTTAGTATGTCCATTCAATAAGTGGATGCAGGAAAAAAAACTTGCATAATTCTTGTACAATGTTAAAAAATTAGCTGTTACTTTGGCAGCATCAGCTACAACTAAATTTAATGAATGAGATGCACAAGGTACAAAAACGCTCTAGAATTTATTTATCTTAAATTTACGATTTATGTATCTGTTGTCCTTAAAATTTGTCTTTCCGCTACTTTCCCAAGACTACAAATATTCAAGTAGGAAGTAACCGGTTTCAACTTATTTCTACTTAAGAAGTAGTTAAATAATTAAGAGATTACCCGAATTAGCAACATGAATAAAACCACGCTGAAAGAGCCGGAATATTTCAGCAGGGTTTTATTTATGTTCCTAAATCCGCAATCTCTTAATTATTTTACTACTTCGGAATATCATTTAAACAAAACTTTAACTGAACCAATCTCTAGCCGAGTACTGTGGGGACTGATTTCTTCGTAATATAGATAATAAAGAAAGAAATTTTTCCAGTTCAATGAGAGTGACCGAAAGTTGTAAATTTTGGAAATTTCCTTGGACACCTGGTCCTAAAACGAATTAGTTAGAAAACAAATGACGGACAATCTATTAAATTTAACATTCTGTATGTAGATTTTTACGACTCTGGTGAGAAAAGTTTAAAATTTTGAACAACCTATCGTGTCCTTTGTGGTATATCATTGATGCGACAAAAGAGGCATTTGACCTTGACCAATATCGGCTCCCTCGGGATTTGGCAGCTCGCGTGCATACATGCACTGCAGGACCGTCTCTGATTTCATCCATTAGCCACTCGTAGGGAGCTATTTGACTAACTGGATTGTTTTAAGATTTAAATAGTAAAAAAGATTTTGTTATTTTTATATACGTTTTTTTAGAAACCTGTAGGGATCTATTTGACTAAGTGGATTGTTTTAAGATTTANAATCAAACGAACTATTTTCAATTTGATCAATTTTCTGGAACGTTTACAATCGTTCTATAATCGAACCAATATGCAATAACAAATTCGAATTTAAAACAGTTCGAACATTTTTAAAATCGAAATACATAAAAATATTTATAACAATGTCTGAAATGTTATTAATTTAATACACCTAAATACTCGATGAAGACTAAAACCTCTCCCTTTCCCGCCCGCGGGAGAATTTCGAAAAATCCCTTCTTAGTGTACATTTCCATGGCGTACCCTACAAAAACGCAGATAAAAACAGAAAATCGCATCTAAAATAGTACAATATAAGCCATTCTTTTGGTTAAGACTTAATGTTCTTCTCTCCCCCGCAGGGGAATTTCGAAAAATCGCTTCTTATTGTGCATTGCCATGGCATACCCTACTAAAACGCAGATAAAAACAAAAAATCGCATCTAAAATAGTACAGTAGAAGCCGTTTTTCCGGTTAAGCCTTAATGATCTCCCTCTCCCCCCTGGGGGAATTTTGAAAACTCCCTTCTTAGTGTGCGTTTTCATGACGTACCCTAACTGTGTACCAAATTTCACCTCTTTAGATTCAGCGGTTTGCTCTGGGTGATGATGAATCAATCAATCAGTGACTCAGTCAGTCAGGACAAGTAATTTTATATATTTAGACAATTGAAGAATGTTTTGTACCAGTTATGTACTGTACAGTACATCCACCAGAGAATTTATTTCACCAAGTACGTTTTTATTATTTTATTTTTAATTTTAGCTCTTATATCGTGGCTAGCAATTCAGAATGTAATTGTGATATTAAAAATACATTGAGAGAAGTCTACGGTTTTTACTGGATTATCGAAGAAACGAATATGAATGGACCCTAGACTATCACTGACGCGCAATTAACTGATTGTCCCTGAAAGTCGGCTTCTTGGAGAAACACAGCTTCCCTATAATCAAATGTCACTGCACGACATTGCTGTATTTTCGAAAAGTTCAGAGTTCAGAGTCAGTATTAATGCAATCCTCGTAAGAATACTTTGAATTCCGTAGAAATTTTCCGTAATTTAAAGAATCATATACCAGTCGACCTCCCTATAACACTGTTGATAATTTCGTTTTATATGAATTCCATGTTGTACGAGTCACTTAGATTTTACAAATACGTGTGCCGGGCTGTAAACGGCCCACGTATTTGTTAATTGACACCTTGTGACCTGTAAATTTTTAGTCTGCAAATATGAAATAAATAAATAAATAAATAAAAATTAATTAATTACTACAGTCGCCCTCCCTATAACACTGTTGATTATTCCGTTTTATATGAATTCCATGTTGTACAAGTCACTTAGATTTTACAAATGCGTGTGCCGGGCTGTGAACGGCTCACCTATTTGTAAAATCTAAGTGACTTTAAACACAATAAAAACAGCACTATGTAGTTGGATACGACAGACATTACATTTTCTAATTGCATAGCTTTTGCACATAGATTTTCTTGATGGATGATGCGATGAGATATAAATAATTTAGAA
>NW_019384788.1:418495-441507 GCF_000671375.1 Centruroides sculpturatus | reverse complement strand
CTATAACACTGTTGATTATTCCGTTTTATATGAATTCCATGTTGTACGAGTCACTTAGATTTTACAAATACGTGTGCCGGGCTGTAAACGGCCCACGTATTTGTAAAATCTAAGTGACTCGTACAACATGGAATTCATATAAAACGAAATTATCAACAGTGTTATAGGGGATAGACTGTATACTAATAAGTTTCGTGTCAGAATAAGAGCAAATCCAATGATCATTGCAACGCAGAATTTTCACGCAGAATGATCGATGCAACATTGAACAGGAAAAGTAATTGGAGAATTTTGAATATAATTTTGTGCTAACATCGAATAATAAGTACAATTTTGGAGAATATAAGCAAAAGAAGTTATGTGTAAATGCTCTAATTTTCCATAACGTATTATAGTTGTTTTATCACTAATTTAACACTGTTTATTTACCAAGCTGTCTACCTTGGTAATATACATAGTTTGGTAATAGCTTGGTAAATAAACGATTTGTAATTCAATAAAACTATAATGATGAAGTCAAATATTATATTTTTTCAAAATTCGAATACATACCTAATAAGAAATAAATACGCAATAGTACTTTCTACTTTTAACGATTCTAATAACGAACGTTTCAGTGTTAGAAGTGAGTAGTTTCGGTCGGAATCGTATCGGACTCGAAACTACTAGAAACAGTTCAAATTCCGAAATAATGAACACTTTATTCATATTGTACTTTTAGGAATACAGCTTTTAACGGAACAGATTAGAGAGGTTGCGGCCGACGTTTTCATCGCGAAAACGTCGGGCGCAACCTTTGTATTAATTGAAAATGTTTTACAAATTTAAGGAATAACAAAATTAGTTTCGATTATTTTAAATTTATAAAGATATTTAAAAAATTTATACTTTTATTCGAATTCTTAATTTTTAGTTTTTATTAATGAACTAGCAGATATGTGCGGCATTACCCGGCAAAAATATAAGAAAGATAAACGTTAATATAAAAACTATATTACAAGTTCGGTTATTTTATCCAACTGCTGTTATGGTTATGACGAATTGCCAAAGAGATGAAATCGAGAGAAGAGTGAGGCGTTCAGATTTCATGGAAGTGTATATTTTCTTCAGAGCACTGTGGAATGAGCAACAGAAAGTTGGTAAGTTCGACCAAAAACCTAAGAACAGAGAGACAAATATAAATAAAACCGATGAGAAATCATTGAGTCCAACAGCAATTCCGACAGAAAATAATGATTCCGTGGAACCGTTTAGTCCAACACACTAAGCAGTTCCGTCAGAATAATTTAGCACTTAATCAGTTCCAATATTAGCTCCAGTTCCAGGAATAAACTAGATTTATGCCACCTATAATCCAGAGTTTGTATATTATATTAATATAGCCTAATATGATTTGTATAAGTTCAATGTTGTAAAATTTAAAAATTTCAATTTTTGTGAAAAAAAATTAAATTAAAATGTCGTACATGATGATAACTGAAAGTGTTCTAATTCCAGTATAGTAAGATTTGCTTTGTTAAGCCATTTAACAACATTATAACAACTTTTAAAATTTGCAAAGTAGTATGTAATGTAAATAATGTAGTATAATGTAGTTATAAGTTTGGATAAATTAATATATTTTTTCGTACATAATCGGCTATCCGAAACATCGATCTTCCGAACAACCCCAGCCCTCAATTGATTCGGATAATCGACGCTCTACTGTATTATTATTAAGAAGTCCTTATCAGCTTAAAAAACTTATTGACAACTAGAATATTTATATTGATAAACAAAAACCAAATATTTTTCACCTTGCAGCAATTTCAAAAATGACAAATTTCAAATCACAGAAGATTTTTATCAGCTTTACTATAAGAATTTTGTGTATAAGAAGTCTACTTTACGTTCGAAATTTTTCGAAACTCTATGAATTTTTCTTCATTTTGCAACAATCGCAAAGAACCATACTTTTCTAATTTGCATCAACTATTAGAACAAACAAGTTTCAAATTGAAAAAAAAATCTCTAACAGCTTTGCTTTATAAATTCACAAGTGAAAAGTTCATATTAGCTTTGAAAACCATTGAACAACTAGAGACTTTCATTAACTTGAACAATAAGATAATCTTTATTTTTTAGGTTTGCAACAATTGTCAACTGAAAGTTATTTCAAATGTGAAGCGGATATTTATCAGCTTTGCTATAAAATTTGATCTATAAAATATGTGTATTAGCTTTAAAAGTTTGCAACAACTGCAAAAAAGTGTTTTTTAATTTTACCACAACTCTTCAATAAGAAATTTCAAGATTACAGCAGATTTTTATCACTTTCTTTTTATAAATTTATATACAAGAAGTTTATATCAGCTTCCAAAAACTAGAAATCATGTTATTTTTGCTACAATTGCGAGAAACTATATTTTTGACATTTGCAACAGCTTCAATCAAATGTTATTTTGAATTTGAAGATCAGCTATGCTTTAAACATTGATCTCTAAAACATTTATATCAGCTCTGAAAACTTTTTAAACACCATTTTTCTATAATTCTGCAGAAATTAAAAAGAAGTTAAATATATCATATTTGCAACAACTTACATAATAAAATGATATCAAACTACTATAATTTTAAATTTATCTATAAAAATTTATTTATATTATCTCTGAAAGCGTTTTAATAACTATAATTTTTTTAAATTTTGCAACAATTGAAAGAAATTAAACTTTTGATATTTGCAGCATCATTTAAAGAAAAAGGGATTGGAAATTATAGCAAATTTTCATCAGATCTGCTTGAAACATTGATAACAAAATACGTTATATCAGCATTTTAAACAACTTGATTTGTAGCATTTTTTTTTTACTTTTGCATTAGATGAAGAAAATGAATTACTTAAACGTTTGGTATAATTTCAAAATAAATGATTACAAACTGAAAGTAAATTTTATAAATTTTTCTATAAAAATTAATTTCTAAGAACTTTTATCAGTTTCATAACGTTATATATTACATGAATTTTACTTGGTTTTGCAACAATTGCAAAAAACTATATTTTTTGTGTTTGTAACAACTTCGAAGTTAATGGAATTTCAAATTTCAAAAAATATTTATTCTCTTTGCTATAGAATATGATCTAAGAAAAGTATATATCTGCTTTGCGAACATAGTAAATTCTTGCATTTTTATAGTTTGCAACAATTTTATAAAGATATATGTTTTACTGAGGCATAAATTTTCAGAAAAAATCAATTCTTCTTAATTTAAAGCAGATGCTCATGAGCTGGGCTGTAAAAAGTAATTCCTAATTAATGTATAGTCTAGCTTTAATAACATGCAAAGAATAGATGTTGTTAAATTTTACCACAACTGCAGAAAACTACATTTTTGTTCTTTGAAACAACTACGAAAATAAACGAATTTCAAATTAAATAAAGATTTCTGATACCTTTCTCGCAGAAACTAACTTCTAAGAAGTGTTTTCCTGAAAGTTTTCGGGAAAAGACTACTTAGAATTTAGTTTTTGCAATAATTTCTAATATTTCAACAATTTCAAAAAACTGAATCTTTCAATTTTGCAACAACTTACATAAAAACGACTTTAAATTACAAACAAATGATATCAGCTTTCCTATCAACTCTATTATCTCAGAAATCTTTATGAACCTTCAAAAAAGAGGAATTAATTTAAATTTTGCAACAATTGAGAGAAAACTTAATTTGTCAACTTTACAAAAACTTTGAGAAAAAATATGGTTTCATAACTGTAGCAAATTTTTATCAGTGCTGTGATAGACATTAATATATAAGAACTTTATATTAGCTTTAAAAAATATATCAAATTGTAAATTTTTAATTAATATTTGTAACAATCTCAAAAAGAAAATATTTGACTTTTGCAACAACTATGAAAATATAAAAATTACAAATATTTTGAAGATAATTATTAGCCTTGTCTTAAGAACTGATATTCAAGAACTTTATATGAGGTCTGAAAATGAGTAGAAAGTAAATTTTTAATTATTTTTTTCAACAATTGCAAAAAATCAAATTATTCACCGTTGCAAATACCTTTAATATAAAGAACTCTTAAATTCAAACAAGAATAATATAATTATTTTTGCTAATTGTAATTCATTTTAACAGGTCTATATCTGTTTAGTAAAACATTCAAACACTAGAATATTTGTTAATCTTGCAACAATTGCGAAATACTATGCCGTCCAAGCCAATAAAGCAATTCTTTTTTTCCTCTTAAAGTGTTCCTGTATGATATGTTCTCAACAGCAACATTGTGCTAACCAAAAACATATATTTATAATGTTTACAACAACTTTAATAAAAAGAGATTTTAAATTTAAAGCAAATTTTTGTTAGCATTACTATAAACTTTAAAAGTCTACATCATTATTTAATATTTATTGAATAGTAGCATTTTTTATACTTTGCATCAATTTCAAAATACCGAGTTTTTCACATATGCTACAACTTTCAGAATAACTGATTTCAAACATAAAATACATTTTTAAGCTTTGCTATAGACTATTATTATTTAGAAGTCCATATCAGCTTCAAAAACTTCATAACGTTTGAATTTTTTACATTTGTAATCTATTGCAAATACCAAATATTTTCCACTTTGCAACAATTTCTAAAATGACGAATTTTAAATTTCGGGAGAAATTTATCAACTGTTATAGAAATTTTCTATATAAGAAGTATACTAAATATTGTGATGACAAAGCGATTTATGACCTTATATCATCTGTAATTAGTGAAATTTGGCGCTGATGTCTCTTTAAATGCATATTACGAGCGTATTCTAACGAACTAAACTTTGAATATTTTCAAGGCGAATCGCAAAGAGTTATTTATTCGCAATTCTTCTAATGATGAAGAATCATAATGTTGTGCGTTACGTGTTAATTAAGTTCTCTTATGAACGAAACGTCGGAATTTAAGTAGTTTCTGCAGAGCCATATTAACTCGTGGCTTTCAGTTATTTCGGGGTCCCTCCGGCACTTTGTCTTTCATCTCACTACAGCCGACAGCCTGACCCTGTCACATTAGGTACTAGATCTCAGTACATAACCATATTTTTGGATAATTTGTAAAAGAGTATTAGTTTTATTTTCTTTTAAACTTGTCGAGATGCCATCTCCCAATTCCAGGGTCTGCATAATGGTTAAAACTGTTCTGAATTCTAGAAAAAATCATACATTTTTATCCACGCAAGATCGTAAATTTTACATTTTGCACTTGTAATTTCATCTATAATACTCGATACGTATGTATCGAAATTTGATTCAGATTTTTCTCAATAGTTCTTTCTATAGACAGCACTAAACACCTTACTATAAGGTGTTGTACTACTATATTTGCGCGATATGTGTGTTATCTGTTTTTAAATAAAAATACTCTTAAAAGATGTTTCATTTAAGAGTAATTTTGTCTGTTCGTCGTAGAGAGGTTTTACTGTACTCTATTTGAATGAAGATACAACAATCCTCTAGCGTTAATTATTATTCCTGAGGATAGCCTATAGAGTAGGCCGAAAACGTTAGTTTTTCAATAAAACTATCTCGGCAAAAAAAATGTAGTGTGATAAGTTTTTAAATCGACTTCAATTCCTCATCCCTGAAACCGACAACAAAGGGAGGCACTTACCCCAAGTACTCCAATGTATGGGAAAGAGAAGAGGAATACCGCTCTAACATCGGGCCCCGTAAAAGCTCTCGACAGCTCCGGTCACATATTATTAATACATGTAATTTATACGGAATTACAAATTATCAGTAACAAAATAATACAGTAATTCAATTAGTTTATATTCTCGATTTTCTGTATCAATATATTTTATGTCGAGTAAAATCAAGCGCAATATTCAGAATGATTGATTAATAATTTGGTAGTTTATAATCCTATCGGTCATCAAAATCAAATGTGATTACTTCAGGATCGTCGTCTTCATCACCTAAAATAAATATAAATGATTTTTTAATGAAAATTTATCAAAAAATTTGATTCATAATATAGAGAATATATTGAATACACATTTCTATTGTTTACATATAATTTAAAGCTTTTATATTTTAAGGATAATGTACAAAACTAATATTGAATTCCGTTATTAAGTTTATTCATTAACATAAAAAACAAATTCGCGAGAGAAACATAATGGAATCCTTGATTAATTACAAGATTGAGTCCATCCTCTCCGAAAACCATAGAAATATATGAATCAAATAAATAAAACAAATAAAAACATGTTTACTTGTGTCCTTCAGGTGTCTAAACTTATATATAATTAACTAACTAAAAGAAACACTAATTTATATCACTTTTGTGTTGGGATTTTTATATATTTGACTAAATTTTGGAGAATCGTTAGGGGGAGGATTGATTTGAATGAAACTGCTCACTTCTCTTTTATTTGGACCTAATAACTATTACATTAGAATTAAAGGCATAAAGGTAACTAAAGAATAAAAAAATCTGTTATGTAATTTTAAATCGATTTTACTTATAAATTATCAACTTTTTAAACAACATTGCTAAGAGGCGTAAGAGCGTTATTAGCTATTACGCCTTATGTTTAGTTCTTATATATATTGCTCTTAGATTAAGATAGGTTATTACATATAAATTAGATATTAACTATTCGATGTTTTTGTTAGGACTATTGAATAGGATTTCAAAGAGAAGGCATGGAGAAATACCTATTCACAAATATGGGTTTATCCCTTTCTAATGTTGTAAAACTATTTGTATAAATAAAATAGACTACTAAATAAATTAAAGACAAAATTTTCACCGCTTTTCAAAACAAACTTTAATTCGTACAACTTATGTTTTTAATATAATGCATCGTTCTATCTGGTTTAGGCACGTATCAGCAAATAACTGGGTTGATATCCCTCTATCTTGGACTATGTAAATTTTATTATAAATAACATTTTTATCAGAAAGTGACATTTCTAATCTAGACTTTAAAGCCTTTAATCTTCATTAAAATCAGTAACATTAAAATTAAAATTCGTTAATTGTGTGTTATTATTTTTCATATAATTAAAACATATTGCTATCGTACTGAAGTATGCATTTGTTTTTATATTTTAAATTATATAATATCATAAAGCTACTATAAATAATTTCAAAACTTTAGTGTTATTATATAAGTCATTCACAATGGTCATAAAATAATTATACACTTCATAAGTAATAACAAATGAGAACCATAAATGAAAAAGAAATAACAATAATGATATTTAATTTGCTTTAAAAAACTTTACCTGTAAAAACGCAGTCAGGAATTCTCTTTACAGGGTTATATTCACCATTACTTTTAGTACAGGTGGTTTCCATTCGTTTCGAGCCATCAGGATATCTATATCCACTTTGGCATTGTGATTTACAGCGTCTATATATCGAAAAATAATATATTTTAAAAATCATGAATGTAATAATTTCTTAAACACTATAAATTAAATTTAAATCATTAAGCAGAGAATAAGTCTAGAAGAAAAATTCTTACATACAAATGATGTTAGGCTATCAGATCGGATTTATACGAGTATTTCCTCATCTCAGGATTAATGTTAAGAGACTTAAAACAATTCAGAGTAAGACTCTAATTCACTTTCTAAGGCACTAGAATTTCACTTTTTAAAATCATTATCTGATGGAAAGATCTTTTATATCACTAAATTTACAACTTAAGGAAAGCCTGTATCTAAATTTGATTTTTCTAATTTGAAAATTATGGGTTCAAATTGCAAGACGTCTTGAAATTGAATGAATAAATACAATATAGCATTTAACGTAATTAAAATGAAAATTAAATAGAAATATAAGCATAACTTACTGAGTTTTTGAATCGGTTATACACATAGCAAACTGATGTTTTCCTATAACAATATCACAAACGAGACTAGGATCTAAAAGCCAAATGTTTTAATTATTTTTACAGTAAAAGTTAGCTTTTAATTACTTAAATATATTAATTTCCTTACCTACAGGTTCGCAATCAGGAATTACCTCGATTTTATTCCACGTGTTCCCATTATACGAACAATTATAATTTTTAATGATTGAACCATCTGAAAATTTATAATTTGCAATACATTTTGCTTCACAAAATCGGTAAATAAAATTTATTGTGAAATTATTTTACATCTTAAATCAATTAATTTTAAAATAATCTAAATAGAAACAATAAAACTTACTCTCTTTCTCTATAATAGTTACATGTTAATGATCCACTAAGGGGTGCTTTGGCATGGTTACATCCTGAATAATTAAAATAAATTCCCATATATTAAAAGAAGTGTTTGATAATTTGAAAAAAAAAATCTTAAAAAACGATATTATTTTAGCACCTAATTTGAATAATAAATGAAATAATTATATAAAAGTTCTTAAAAATAACAGGAAAAACAATTCCCGCGACATTTTCAACATTTTCTTTTTTATACCATGCTCTTGTAAAAATAAGAGTGTATGTGCAGGAGATATTAGATACAAGGAATCGCTATAATATATTTGCATTTTTAGATAAATAATTGTAAAATTAAAAAAAAGGATATTAAAATATTACATAAAGAAAATAATAATTACTGTACTAATGAAAATTCTTTAAGACATTTTGAAGTAGTTAAACATAAAAACATTAATTTGAACACTGGTATATGTGTATAGTACATATATATTGGAATGCCACTCTTTGATCTATAGCAGTGAATAGGAAGCTGTGCCTAGTCTCTGAATAAACATGTGTTGTCTGGATAGGGGTTTGTTGTATCCAATGGCGCACTGGAAATTTTATCTTGGGGAGCCGAGTTAAATGGATAAAAATTCAATAAAATTCTCACCTTATGTGGGTACTTATTCATAAATAGAATAGAAATAGAAATAGAAGACACGACAAAATATAAATAAAAAAACAAGGAATATTAATTAGAAGTAGATTTTTGGAAAAGTTTTTCCACTGGTTGTCTCCTTATGTAAATGTAGAATTGTGTAAGATAATGCCGAACCTCATGTGTCTATTTTACTTATAGAGATATGTGACTTATAAGTTGCTTCTGAAGTTCTATAAATAATTTAATTAAATTGTGGATTGTTTGTAGATATAAACACTCCATCCATACTGAAGAGGGATAATGCAATAGTGATATCGTAAATGTATATATATAAGTGGAAATAAATGGATGGTTTACTAACAAGTAAGGGCTATTAATGTTCTTTCTGTGAAATTATTTGACTGTTAAAAATGCGGATAAGAAAAGACTTTGGATCAACATTTAACTGATAATAAAAAGCTCTATAAAATATTACTAAATCCGATCCATAGTAGATTTCTTCATTCAGGTAGAAGTTAATTAAAAATAATTTGAGAAATTTAAATTAGTATAAAATACGAGTAAGAATTATATTTAACATTTAAAATGTTAAATGCAAATTAATATGAAAAAATGTAACAATTTAAAAATCTTTAGATAATTTTTAGAAAATATTTTGTATTTAAGAATGCAAATCGAATGTTTGTTTGTTTAGTTATGGCAACGCAACATTTGGGCGATCTGCCAAGGGGATGCCTTCCGGGAGGTCTTTTTAAGGGAAACTGGCCCATATTTAGGCGTTAGAGACGTGGAGAAAACCCGGAAAACTCCACGTGGCCAGCCCGACCGTGCGAGGCGCGAACCCACGACCGAACTCCCACTGTTTAGGGTACGAAGACCGCTTGGCCACTGGTGGGCCCTCATCAACAAAATGACACCATGGAATTACCCGTGGCACGTCTCCTAAGTGTTGGGTTGTCTTATCCTATCAATCCCCCAAAAAAAGTGATATGAAAATGATAAACTAATAAAAATATTTGTTTTTTAATTAATTAATTATATTCATACATTTTTATGGCTTTTGAAGCGAGATGAAGTTTCGTATTTATGACTCTTCAAGCGTGTTTTCATTTACAATTTTTAATCTTTAATAGAGGAGAAGGTGGTATTATGGAACACTGCGGGTATTATGGAACCACCCCATTTCGAACTGATAATAAAGGCGAACTGTAGCGGAATGTGGCTGAACTGAAGTAGGCAGACATCCATAGCAAGGGGAAAACCCGTTTTACTTCAGTTAAACGGTTGTCCGTATTTAATCAGCAAATTTGTTTTTTTCAAAATTCGCAAGTTTTGAATGCTAAGTGAATTTAATTATTTTTAAAATATAAATCGTGTAGTTGTAGGTTCACTGGTGCATGTATTCCGTTCCAGAGACTTAGGGGTACATATTAATCTGTGTGATGTTCACGTTTTTTAAATTTTGGTCTCGACAGACATAAGTTAATTCGAGATGGCGATGCGTGAAATACGGACCCCTTTGGTGCTTTTACAGTAATATGGAACTCAACTCCTCCGAACTCTCTCTTTGCAATCAGACATTCGTCCGGAGCAATTTGGGAAAAAGACACTAGGTAGAAAGTCTGAAAATATCGAAAAAGAGCTGCTGGAATATATATTGTTGATGGAGGTCATATTTTTCTATTATAAAAGCATTTTTGCGATAAAATACATTGGAGTAAATAATTTTGTAATTATTTAACATTTTTTGTCCTTTCCTATTTGTTTTTGGCTACATTAAAGCATTTTTTTGAAAATATACAGTAAGGTTCCATATTACCACCCGATTTTCTCTAAGCCTACTTTCGGACTTTTTGTACAAAAGCCTTCAAAAACCATACTTATAGTTACACTAGCGAAAAATCCAATTAGGACATTTAAATTACTAGTTACCAGTACTTTTCGCACAAAAAATGTGGGTGTAGTTATGATACCTTGTTTACAATTCACTAAAATGTAATTGGGGTTCCATAATACCACCTTCTCCTCTATAGCCTATTGATCAATCTGCAATTGCTAATTTAAATCGATTTATTTTAAAATAATTTTTAACTACAAAATTAGGAAAAACTGACTTAAATATTTTTATCATAATAACTTTTTGTAATTTATAAAAGTGGGAACTAAACGAAAAACATATTTAAAAATGGTGAATTTATAATACTATGTAGTACCACGAAAATTACAGTAATGAAAATTACTAAAATTTTAATATTGCTTGTTTATGGGTAAAATTATAACATCCACAGTTCTAAAACTTCAAAAAATTAGAAAAAATTAATAAATTACTAAAAATAGAAACATTATTATTACTGAAATACGAGTTACATAAGTAATTTATTCAGATTCTGAAACAAGTAGGTTCTATCTCACAAATATGGGATCAGCCCTTTCAGAAAGACAAAAATATATACGATTAGTGTTTAAAACAAATAAAAACGGTTTTTATCACTTGTGTAAAATTGATATAAAGTTTCTTTTCCTGTTTTTTATATAAAATTCTAAATTTTGGGACTTGTCTTTGTCCTGAGCTTGTCCAAATATCTCAGCTAATAACTCTCTATCTAAATCTAAATACAATTTATCTTATAAGATATCAAAGTGAATAATAAAGTGAAATTTTTGTCATTAGAATTTATGAAAATTCTAATTATCTCAATTTATACGTAATATTTATATTCGATATGTGAAGACAGTATTTTTTTTCAATAAAATTAATTAATTGTAAAATACACTAATTTTGTTATTACAAACAATAACTTGTAATAATTAATAATACAGTATATATAAAACAAAATTTATCGAGATTTTATATTATATATAATATTATTATTATTACATTAATGTAAAATATATATTATTTTTAATTAAGAAATAAAAATTACCAATTAGATTGTCACTATCTCTTTTCTTTCTTTCATTTGTAATATCGGATTTCTTAATTTCGAATTCTAGAAATTAATACAAAAAATTACAAAGCTGTTACAAATACTCTTTAGCTAAATATCTTTTTACAATTTAATTACATAAAATATATCTAGTAATTAAATTGTAAAAATTGTAAATACAGTAGTAATTATAATTCTTTATAGTCTATCGATATAATTTTATATATAAAGACTACACAGAATTAACCTTTTTCTAAGTCTAGATCTATTTTTAACTTTTCAATTCTCAATAATTTCTGTCTTGCGAGCACTTAAAGGGAGTTTCTCAAACCTATTATGAATTCTGGTCGGTCGATGAAGAAAAGATTTTTGAGGTTTCGACCAGAACACGTACCCGGATTTCCATTCTTTTTAGCATTACTTTAAAAAAAATAGTGAATAAAGCTATACTTTAATATTCTATGACTCAAATTTGGTTGTTTGGTTGTTATTAATTAACAAATGTAAGAACAGTGGCGTAGCGTAGTGGGGGCGGCAAAATTACCTTTTAGGGGCGGCAAAATTTCACAATAAATAATATCTTGTAAAAATTTGAACCATTCTATTCTATACTTACGTCGCGCTTACGATAGTGGTATTATCCGGACAGTCCGGGAATCGACTCACCGTTTGGGTGAACTAGTAATTTCATCCGGTGATATTCTGCTCAGCTTGTTGACCTTTTTTTTTCTGCTTGTACGATTCATTCGTATTCATATACACCTCCAATATCCAATAGAGCTATTTTAAGCAGGTCGCTGCACTAGCACGGAATTTTTCATTGCTTATTCTGTGACGAAACTTAATTTTAGTCTTTTAAATTGAGATACCTAAATAGGGAAGGGCGAAATTTTCCTCCGCCCCAGGAGGCTGGCACCCACGCTACGCCACTGTGTAAGAAATAACTTTAATGAACCATTAAAACACTAAATTACCTCTTGTACGTTTATTTCCATCTTGATCTATGTATTCTTCTCTAACTATTTCAGTCACACTTTGATTATCTAAAATTTAGTATAATAATAATAACAATATTAAAGATATAATAAATTCTGTGGTTTTTTCGTTGTAACGAGCAACGGAAAAACTACGTGTACTACAGTAGTTGTTGTTAAATAAATAGAAACATTAATTTAAAAAATTACAAATGAAATTACCTGATTCAGAATCTTCCAATCTGTTAAAATTGAATTCAAGTTTATTAACGTATTTTTAGAATGATGAATTTAAGAATTTTTATGGATATTTAATCTTACCTTTTGTAAAAATTATCAGGGAGAGAAGAAGCGAGTGATAATATAAAAATAAAAGCACCCAAAACTTTAAAATTAAACATCGTTTAATTTTACTGAAATCCGTAGAGCGTTATTACAAATTAAAACAAATTATTTGATAAATAATGGTTAGTGAAAATGCATTTGAATCTAGGTAGAATCACTTCCTTCTTTGGAGTTTTCAGAAACGATATCTTATCTACAATNGTACGATTCATTCGTATTCATATACACCTCCAATATCCAATAGAGCTATTTTAAGCAGGTCGCTGCACTAGCACGGAATTTTTCATTGCTTATTCTGTGACGAAACTTAATTTTAGTCTTTTAAATTGAGATACCTAAATAGGGAAGGGCGAAATTTTCCTCCGCCCCAGGAGGCTGGCACCCACGCTACGCCACTGTGTAAGAAATAACTTTAATGAACCATTAAAACACTAAATTACCTCTTGTACGTTTATTTCCATCTTGATCTATGTATTCTTCTCTAACTATTTCAGTCACACTTTGATTATCTAAAATTTAGTATAATAATAATAACAATATTAAAGATATAATAAATTCTGTGGTTTTTTCGTTGTAACGAGCAACGGAAAAACTACGTGTACTACAGTAGTTGTTGTTAAATAAATAGAAACATTAATTTAAAAAATTACAAATGAAATTACCTGATTCAGAATCTTCCAATCTGTTAAAATTGAATTCAAGTTTATTAACGTATTTTTAGAATGATGAATTTAAGAATTTTTATGGATATTTAATCTTACCTTTTGTAAAAATTATCAGGGAGAGAAGAAGCGAGTGATAATATAAAAATAAAAGCACCCAAAACTTTAAAATTAAACATCGTTTAATTTTACTGAAATCCGTAGAGCGTTATTACAAATTAAAACAAATTATTTGATAAATAATGGTTAGTGAAAATGCATTTGAATCTAGGTAGAATCACTTCCTTCTTTGGAGTTTTCAGAAACGATATCTTATCTACAATACGTGGAAGGTACAAAAAAAAAGAATGTAATGAACAATATCTTAAAAAATTTAAAAACTAGTTGCGTAACTTCCCAGCTGTTCTGAAATTTTATTTTAAAAATAATATTTATTAAATTAATCAAAAAATTGTTGTGTCATCTATTGTAAGGTTTTGTCATAAAAAAAACTTTTATATTACTTATTTTAATATAGCAAAAAATTAATTTTTATAGTAGAAATGAGCTTTATAAAAAAAGAAAAAAATGTACATTCGAATAATCAGTAAAATCTTCATTCAGTTCGACCTCTTTCGAGATATGACACATAAAACCCCGCTATCTCCCCACCCCTCGATCTTTAAGTATTGAAATTTAATAGCATCAATGTTCCTTATACACAAGCTACCACGGCGAATTTCGTTCTTAATCATTCCCCTATCCTAAGATATTAAAAGAAATAGATGCCAACGTACATACACGCACACTGACATGTATACAAAAGTCGGTCTGCAAAATTTAAAAATATCGCCACCATTTCGCTAGTTTTTAATTTTTTCGCCACCAGTATTACTCACTAATTAATGAAGGTGTTCGTAGCCTTATCAGTTTGGCGTGTGAAAAGCAAAAATAACATGTTAAATTCTCACAAGAATAAGACCAGACGTTCGGGTATCCGATTCGCACAAAACTAGTAAGCACGTAGCCTTAAAAAATGCCTTTTTCTAATATCACACTCCATAGGTCAGCTACGTATACTTGAAATAATCAAGCTGTCAATCCAAATGATTGCCTGCATCATAATCATCATAGACACGATATGGAGAAGCAGATGTTCGGCCTTCTTCCAAAACGTAACGCAAATATCTACGTTATTGAAGTGTAAATTCAGTCTAACTCAGTTAATTGAAACTGTAAACTATCAAACAACACACAAGAAGTGGAACAGCAAAAATAGTTGGGAAAAAACTGGAATTTTCAAAGCCAACAACAATAAAATCTGTTTAAATTTCTAGTATGCAATGTAAAATAAATATACTTGAAATTGTTAATACAAACATGCTCTGTAATGTAAATTTGCAAAACGAATGTTATGTAACAATGGAAAAACGTTTGTAAACATCTAGGTGCTAAAAAAATAGGCATTAAATTGTCCATCTAATTGCACTTTGTAATATCTATACATGTCGCGAGTTGTACACCACATCTTTGTATAAATTAGTAATTGCAAAATAAAAGAATTGAAAAAAAAGCAGAATAGTACCCTGGAAGCGTGCTGTGTCAATAATTTAGAGGTTGGTGATCGAAACCACTCTCTGCTATCCGCTTCATTTTGCTACTTTTTCCATTGAACGTCATTCANTAAAACAATCTCTTTTTGCTTCTTGTTTTTTATTTATTATTATTAAACATTAGCAAAAACATATTTTGTTAATTTATTAACCCCCATTGTAATGAGCAAGATGCCTATGCAGTTAATGAGTAAAAAGTAATAATTAACATGAATATTTTTATTTTTTTATTTAACATTCAAGCTTAATTAACTTAGAGGTAATTCTAAATAATTGTATGACATCCTGTAAGTACCCACCAGTGACCAAGCGGTTCCATTTCCTAAACACAGTTTAGTCACAGGTTCGTGCTTCGCCGGGATGGTGGAGTTTTCTGGGTTTTCTCCACGTCTGTAATGCCAAAATAGGGACTAGTTAACCTTAAGAAGACCTTCTGGAAGGCATCCTTCCTAGGCAGATCACCCAAGTGTTGTATTGCCATAACTTAACAAAACAAACAAACATTCTGTAATAGTAATGGTAAAGTTTTTCAAATAAAACATTGCTGGTGTTAATGTAGAAACAGAAAAAAAATAATAAAATTTTATTGTATTAGTAATAATAGATTTCAAACTCTGCAATTTGTAGCAAACACATTTCAAAAGTGTTGAATGTTGGCATATTTGAAAATTTACTGTTAAAGTAAACTTGATTCTTATGGTGTTGATTGATTTATAAGAAAATATCTGATATTGAGAATTTTGTTAGAAAATTTATATAATTTCCTATATTGGAAGATAAAATTTTAAAACGCTTATGTCTAGTTTGGGTTGTGATTTCGTCATTTATTCATTTGTGGTTTTTAAGATTTTCAAGTGCAAGTTTTTTGTTGATGTACTTCACAAATGTTTCATAAATGATAGTGAATCAATGACAAATATTGATAAAGTTTGACTATAGTCTTTGTCAGAATTAATCTAGTTAGCACTAAAATTTAAATTATGTAACTTTGTAATCTATTTTGTTTGTCATACAATTAATTGTAATTTTTTTTTGTTTTGTTTATTTCTGTTTAATTTATTAAGTGAAATGACTAAATTATTAATTTAAAGACTAATTTGAATTATATCAAAGAGCAACTTTCAATATTAAATTTTAAAAAATTTATTAATTGCCTAGAAAAATTCAGTCTACTTTTAAACAAAGTTTTTAGGGAATCAGTGAATATGGCACAATATGAACCATGCTTAACGTTATTTAAATAAATTAAAGCAATTGTTTCAGGGATTATTACATTATTTTCAAACAATGGTTCTATTCTCAGAAATTCTTAATTTATTTAATCTATAACTGAAGTTTTATAGCCATAAGTAACATAAATAGTTTTGTTAATGATAATGAATATTATTAACAAAAATTTATTTAGTTATATTAAATTTTAAGTTTGAATTTTTCTTTTCTTTTCATATTAGATATTGTCCAAGTTTTTAAAAATATTTACAAAATTTGAACACATTTTTATTGATTTTGTTGTCATTAATACTAATACAGTTGGCATTAGCTTAAATCACAACTAAAATATAGTAATTGTATAAAATGAAATAGAAGAATCATAAATAAATAAATTCAAACATTTTAGCAGTAGCCTTAAAATGTTCAAAAATTATTTTGAATAAAAAAAATTCAAAATAATTTTGAACCTTTAATTTGATTTCAAATATCATAATACTCTGTTTATTTATTTTTTCTTTACACATAAGTTAAAATTAAAATAGAAAAAATTAAACATTTTATATTAAATATTTAAATAGAAAGAAAAAATATTTGATATAGCTATTAATAGAAAAAAATTGCTATTCAATAGTAACATGACCCAATTGGTCTCAATTGGGCTGCTTTCCAAGCATTATATAGCAGGGCATTCAGATAAAGTATGCCTTTTTAAAAGAACTTGGCTGTATTTAAAATAATGCTTCTGAGTTTGCATCAGTAAGCAAAAGTTAATAAGTAGTAGTTAGGCAATGTATATATATAAAATTACATGAGGATGTCAATAATGATCTAATTGATATATATAAAAAATTATGGAATCTATGTGAGATGTAGAAGAGTTCTACAGTCTTGACACATTTAGGAATGAAAAACGTGAAGTGTACTTGATCACAATAGAAAATAGAAACACACAACCAAAAACAAAAAACTATGAAGGAAATATGATAAGTTGAAATGAAATTAAAAAAAGAAAACAAAATGCAGAAGAAAAATATTGTTTAGGAAAGATGAGAACATACTATTTATATACACATTTTGTATTTTTATGATGTATTTCTTCAATTTTTTTTTAGTTTTAAATATTTTATTTTGATTTTAAAGTATCTTATATCATAAGTTGCTATAAATATTTAATTTGTCAGATTTTAAACTTTCATTTGTTACTAAAGATGAAAGTATAATCTTTAAAAATGTTTTAAATAATAAATGATATGTCTAGACTTATAACAGCTAGCTTAAAAGATATAAAAATTTTTTTTTTTTAAATCGAGTCAGGAAAGAGTGAATTCAAACATTTCCATTGTATTGATACAACACCATGTAAATTAGTAAGAACTAGAAAAATAATATAATTTCAGGAAAATTTAGCTAATAAATTTATTCTTGATTAACTGAATTACTAATTAAATATTTATTAAACTAACAACTTATCATATTAATATGTATAAAAGAATATTAACTATATTTTTCTTTTAATGTGATTTTCTTAACAGAAGAGTAGATGTTAATAGCTTATAGTTATCAATGGTTTCAAAAATTAAGCTAATTAGCAATAGAATTCAGTTATATTTTAATTCAGTTTATATTTTAAAATTTCATTATTTGCTAATTCTTCTTATAACAAACTACATTGTATATATTTACTATATACTTTCAATTAGTTCAAATTGCTTTGTTGAAAAATTTTAATAGGTGGAATGTCTTAAATTTTTTGATTAAATTATTTTCTTTTCTTAAAATTATAGGAAAAATAACATTATCCTTGTTAAATAGCTGTTGAATGAAGTAACATTATTGAATTTTTCTGCATTATATATTAAAATCTTTATATATTATCATAATAATAATATATATTATCTTCTAAAAATGTATAAAAGTAAAACCATTATTTTATTGCATATAAAACTCAAGAAAATAATAGAAAATTTGATTTGATCACTTTTGGAATCTGATCCATGTTTCATAGTTTACAAACAAAAAAGCATTGTACTTGCAAACACACAGTTGTTTTATATTCTCCATGGTTAATTTCAGACAGCATGAGGAAAGTAAATTTTTAAACTATGAAAACAATTTCTTAACATCAACAGATGTTAGAGAAGTGTATTTGGTTTTCACTAAACCCCAGGTTTTGAGATTGTAGAGAATAGTTGATTCAAGAAAATTATATTTCGAATGTCCAGATTTATCTCAAGCAGAACTTAACTGATTCAGAACTGAACAGGGTTCTCTTGTATGTTGGGATGGCATTCAACCTCCGCCCATGCTGGTTAACGTAGTAGGATTGGGCCCTGCGTTTGCTCCTTCCCTTCCGGTGGACTTAACTAAGGTTATACCGGATGTTGAGAGGATGGTGGAAGGTCTTGGCAACACGCGTAAAGAATACTTCCGATGGAAGGTTTTCTTCGATATCTATAACCACAAGGCACACGATGAACGATCATATGCGAGTGCCATACATAATTCTAGACGATGGATGAGTCGTAATGAGGTGGTCGCTGTAAGGGCGGATAAATCCAGGAGCATTGTTCTTATGAAAAGGGATACATATAGAAACGGCTTGCATGAATACATCAGCAACACTGAATGCACTAGGGCCCCCAGCGGATTTTTGGAAAGGACTCAAGCAAGGGTTGCACGTATGACCAACTCACCATTGGCTAGAGTACTAAAGATAACTAAGGCAACTATTTCGACGCCCATTGCACCACGCTTGTTTGCTTTCGCCAAACTCCATAAAGACGGTAAACAACTACGTCCGGTCGTCGACAAGTCGAGATCTCCGACTATACTTATAGAACGCATGCTTAACTCCTTTGTAACCAGCACCATCGAGGAATATCCGTGTACTGTGTCCAATCCGGTACAGTTTATTCACAGATTGAAGGCACTTGACAACTTAGATGGCGTATATTTCACTGTTTGTGATTTTGAATCCATGTTCCCATCCATCTGCATTGAGCCATGCTTTTGTGAGTTAAGGGATTTTCTCATTCGAAATATCAACGACTCTTCTGAACATCTATCTGACATCTTAGAGTTGGCGCATCTCGTATGTCACTCATCTTTTTTCATATTTGAGGGAGATACTTTCCTGCAGTCTAGAGGGGTGCCTATGGGTAGCCCCATATCAGGAACATTATGTGAATTGGTGGTCAGGCGCCTCGAACAACNGATATTGTCCAAGTTTTTAAAAATATTTACAAAATTTGAACACATTTTTATTGATTTTGTTGTCATTAATACTAATACAGTTGGCATTAGCTTAAATCACAACTAAAATATAGTAATTGTATAAAATGAAATAGAAGAATCATAAATAAATAAATTCAAACATTTTAGCAGTAGCCTTAAAATGTTCAAAAATTATTTTGAATAAAAAAAATTCAAAATAATTTTGAACCTTTAATTTGATTTCAAATATCATAATACTCTGTTTATTTATTTTTTCTTTACACATAAGTTAAAATTAAAATAGAAAAAATTAAACATTTTATATTAAATATTTAAATAGAAAGAAAAAATATTTGATATAGCTATTAATAGAAAAAAATTGCTATTCAATAGTAACATGACCCAATTGGTCTCAATTGGGCTGCTTTCCAAGCATTATATAGCAGGGCATTCAGATAAAGTATGCCTTTTTAAAAGAATTTGGCTGTATTTAAAATAATGCTTCTGAGTTTGCATCAGTAAGCAAAAGTTAATAAGTAGTAGTTAGGCAATGTATATATATAAAATTACATGAGGATGTCAATAATGATCTAATTGATATATATAAAAAATTATGGAATCTATGTGAGATGTAGAAGAGTTCTACAGTCTTGACACATTTAGGAATGAAAAACGTGAAGTGTACTTGATCACAATAGAAAATAGAAACACACAACCAAAAACAAAAAACTATGAAGGAAATATGATAAGTTGAAATGAAATTAAAAAAAGAAAACAAAATGCAGAAGAAAAATATTGTTTAGGAAAGATGAGAACATACTATTTATATACACATTTTGTATTTTTATGATGTATTTCTTCAATTTTTTTTTAGTTTTAAATATTTTATTTTGATTTTAAAGTATCTTATATCATAAGTTGCTATAAATATTTAATTTGTCAGATTTTAAACTTTCATTTGTTACTAAAGATGAAAGTATAATCTTTAAAAATGTTTTAAATAATAAATGATATGTCTAGACTTATAACAGCTAGCTTAAAAGATATAAAAATTTTTTTTTTTTAAATCGAGTCAGGAAAGAGTGAATTCATACATTTCCATTGTATTGATACAACACCATGTAAATTAGTAAGAACTAGAAAAATAATATAATTTCAGGAAAATTTAGCTAATAAATTTATTCTTGATTAACTGAATTACTAATTAAATATTTATTAAACTAACAACTTATCATATTAATATGTATAAAAGAATATTAACTATATTTTTCTTTTAATGTGATTTTCTTAACAGAAGAGTAGATGTTAATAGCTTATAGTTATCAATGGTTTCAAAAATTAAGCTAATTAGCAATAGAATTCAGTTATATTTTAATTCAGTTTATATTTTAAAATTTCATTATTTGCTAATTCTTCTTATAACAAACTACATTGTATATATTTACTATATACTTTCAATTAGTTCAAATTGCTTTGTTGAAAAATTTTAATAGGTGGAATGTCTTAAATTTTTTGATTAAATTATTTTCTTTTCTTAAAATTATAGGAAAAATAACATTATCCTTGTTAAATAGCTGTTGAATGAAGTAACATTATTGAATTTTTCTGCATTATATATTAAAATCTTTATATATTATCATAATAATAATATATATTATCTTCTAAAAATGTATAAAAGTAAAACCATTATTTTATTGCATATAAAACTCAAGAAAATAATAGAAAATTTGATTTGATCACTTTTGGAATCTGATCCATGTTTCATAGTTTACAAACAAAAAAGCATTGTACTTGCAAACACACAGTTGTTTTATATTCTCCATGGTTAATTTCAGACAGCATGAGGAAAGTAAATTTTTAAACTATGAAAACAATTTCTTAACATCAACAGATGTTAGAGAAGTGTATTTGGTTTTCACTAAACCCCAGGTTTTGAGATTGTAGAGAATAGTTGATTCAAGAAAATTATATTTCGAATGTCCAGATTTATCTCAAGCAGAACTTAACTGATTCAGAACTGAACACAAAAATAACACTATAACTTTTGATAAATCAGCAGTTTCAATTTAATAAGTTTCAGCTAATATTTTCAGTTATGTTCAATGGCCATCATCAGGCTGATCAACTATTTGATTGGATTGAACATGTTTTAAAAACATTTAAAAACATAACAGACAAAAAGAAATATAGAATGTGAAGTTAACTTAAATTTAAATGAAACCGTTCATTGGTTGGTTGTATTTAAACGAAGTAATTTATGATTAGGCATATTCCAGTTTCTCTAAAGCGAATCCATTAAACTAATTATTGATGTGTTTAAAAATCTCACACTGCTTCTTAGTAAACACTCAAGCTTAGAAACTGAGCTGCACAGGACCTTGTATGATTGAACAGTGTAGAGTTCCTTTAACTTCTTTTAACAGACTTTTGAACCTGTTAAAACAAGAAGTTGTGTTAAACAAGTCTCTTGTTTTTATGATGACAAAACAAATACACACCGGGAAATTTTCAACATAAAAACAAGCCACTTAAATCCATATGCCTCACTGGGTTATTACTGGGTGTTTTGGGAGTGGCAAGCCAGTTATCTCTTTATATATGTACAGTACATTAATAGGATGTTTAATCAAAGCCCTTTATTATTTCTTAAATGAAATAATCATTCATCATACTGGTGTGAGAATTAAGAACCTAACCACAAAATTACCAATATACCAGCAAAAATTCAATTTAAAAATGAACGTTTTCTACCGTCTTCAACGGTCATCCTCAGGTTTGATTCCAAGATTTCAAAAAAATCGAACATCGCAATTATGCGCATGTCCGATGCAGGGCCTTAATAAAACTATTCGTGGAAATGATTTCCTGCTTCAAAAATCCGATGCATTATATTATAGTGTAGACATATATGGCGCGCATCCATTATACGTCATAATAGTGTAGACATATATGGTGCGCATCTATTATACGTCATAATACGCCCTCCACGCCGTCGCCAAAGAGTTTGTTTCCTTGAAATTGATGGCTGTTCCCTTTCTGAACGCTTTAAAAATTTCCAGCTGTTCTAGATATTTCAGGCTGGCCTGGTGTTCACACCGTTGTATCAAACGTGCATTATCAAATTCCACCGTGACGTCATCATCAAGCGCGAAAGCAGCCAAAGCTGTATTGGAAAGGCGTTTTTGAATTGAGTACTTGTGTTCCTTGACCCTTGTTTTAAGGCAGCGTGCGGTAGCACCAATAT
>NW_019384788.1:412862-416711 GCF_000671375.1 Centruroides sculpturatus | reverse complement strand
GCTGCCTTAAAACAAGGGTCAAGGAACACAAGTACTCAATTCAAAAACGCCTTTCCAATACAGCTTTGGCCACTTTCGCGCTTGATGATGACGTCAGGGTGGAATTTGATAATGCACGTTTAATACAACGGTGTGAACACCAGGCCAGCCTGAAATATCTAGAACAGCTGGAAATTTTTAAAGCGTTCAGAAAGGGAACGGCCATCAATTTCAAGGAAACAAACTCTTTGGCGACGGCGTGGAGGGCGTATTATGATGTATAATAGATGCGCACCATATATGTCTACACTATTATGACGTATAATGGATGCGCGCCATATATGTCTACACTATAATATAATGCATCGGATTTTTGAAGCAGGAAACCAATTCCACGAATAGTTTTATTAAGGCCCTGCATCGGACATGCGCATAATTGCGATGTTCGATTTTTTTGAAATCTTGGAATCGAACCTGAGGATGACCGTTGAAGACGGTAGAAAACGTTCGTTTTTAAATTGAATTTTTGCTGGTATATTGGTAATTTTGTGGTTAGGTTCTTAAATGAAATAGTTGATTTATGAAAATTCTGCATAATTGCTTCATATAATTTCTCTCATTGCTGTACTATAGCATGTACTGTACTATTTTAGCACACCATTGTTTTAGCTGAAATAAAAAAAATGAGTTTTTTTGAATAGTATCATTGATAAATTCAATTGCTGAACTCTTCAAGAAGGAAGAATGCATGTTTGTTTATTTTTATTAAATGTTCATCAATACCATGAAAAGTTTATTGTAATAAATAACTTAGTTATTGGCCAGTTTCTATAAATTTTGAGAAATTTTATTGACAAATAACTAATGTTTATAAGCAGTTAAGTAAGAATTTTGCTCAGAGTTAAGCTTTTATGAATCTATTTACTTTTAAAAATATAACATCTGCTGATTTTAATAAAACAATTGATTTTCATCTAATTATCACAAGTGTTGTAAGTCTGTTACTGTTTGTGATTTACCTATAACATTATTTTAAAAAAAGCTTTAGTACTATGTAATTATTCATATGTTAGAAAATATCTGTAGATATATAATTGAGAATAATAGACTATTTTTAATTAAAAATGAATATTAGTAACATTCCATTTTTTCTAGCTTTTCTCCAATGCAATTTTTATTATATTACAAAGATTTTATATATTTTTTTAAGACTGCATCTAATACAAAAATAATAATTTATATTATTTTCTAAGGAAAACAATATAAATTTAAATATCAGTAAAGATAAATCAAATCTTTATTTTTCACTGAGATAAATAATTGGCCTTACACAATATTTCTTTTTTATACTATGTTCAAAATAATACACAAACTACAAATTGAACCTGTACAGTTCCTTTCTTGCTTGGAGATGAAGATGAAATATTTCATTTAAATCCTAACACTTTCAGATTTTTCAAGACTGAAAAACTGAAAAGTAACAGGATTTAAGTGAAATTTTTTCTTGATCTCAAAATAACAAAAAACTGTATTTAAGAAAATTGAAGAAATAAATTTTGATTTGATGTTAAAAATTTTCATAAATTGTTTATTTCCAAAATGTTCAAGATAAAATAATTAACTGGCAAAAATTATACCAGATCAAACATTTTATTTTAATCACAAGTGATTGAACTACATATTATTATTATTATGTTGGGTTTAGTGGGTTATACTCGGTTGACATTGGTAGCTGTGTACTATGCCGGACCAGAGTCAAGGCATAGCAACCAAAAACTAAAATTAAATAAGCATGTCAGTGTCTGTATTCAGGGATTTCCTAGCAATGTAGCATGTATTCAATATAGTGGCCTTCTGTAGTGTGATGTATGTATTTCTATTCAATTGTAATGTTCCCAGGCTTTTGTGTAGTGTGTGTGGTATCACACTTGTACAGGAGAGAATGACAGGTACAATAAGCACCCTTTTCATCCTCCACAGATGCCTTATTTCCTGGGCAAGTTCTATGTACTTGCTAATTTTTTCAGTGCATGTGTTTTTCTATATTGTGAGTGTTTGGAATTGCTATGTCTATAACGTATGTGATTTTATTGTGTTTGCCAATGAGTGTGATGTCTGGTCTGTTGTGGTAAATTGTTTTATCTGTGATTACGGCTCTGTCATAGTACATTTTGTGCATGTTGTTTTCCAATACTGTCTGTGGAATATACTTGTAGCATGGTTCGTGAATGCCTACCAATTTGTGTTTCTTTGCAAGCTCTTGGTGTATTATATTTGCTACTTGATTATGTCTGTGTAGGTAATCTGTCTGTGCCAAGAGCTTGCACCCAGAAGTAATGTGTTGTATAGTTTCTGGCATGATGTGACATTTTCTGCATGTGTCGTTTGTGATTGTTGTATCTTTGAGTATGTGTTTTCTGTAGTTTTTAGTATTTATGACCTGATCCTGTATGGCAATCATGAATCCTTCTGTCTCTCCAAAGAGGCATCCCCGATCTAACCAGCTGTTTGACGCAGTTTTGTCAACAAAATCCTGGGCTAGATCTTATTGATACCTGCCTTGGAGTGCCTTTCGAGCCTACGATTGCTTGATGGTGTCTATGCTTTTTATATGTTGTGTCATGTCTGTATGTTGTGAGTGTAAGTTTAATGGTGTGTTATTTGAGTCTGCTAGAGTTACTGCTTTATGTAACTGTGTTTCTTGTTTCTTGTAGAAAAACTCTTGCAGTGACTGTATTTGTTTGTAGTAAAGGTTAACTATGTCGATCAGGCCACGTCCGCCATCTTTACGTGGAAGGGTTAATCTTTCTATGGCAGATTTAGGATGATGATGTCTATGCTTAGTAAGTGTTGTTCTTGTTTTCCTTTGGAGTTGCTCAAGATATGTGTGAGTCCAATGTATAACTCCAAAAGAGTATGTGAGTACTGGGATGACATATGTGGTTATTGCTTTAACTGTGTGTTTTGCATTTAACTGTGTTCTGAGGATAGCGTTTAACCTACTTTGGTATTCTTTAATTAATCTTTGCTTTATTTGTGTATGTTCTGTTAGTTTGGCCTGTTGGAATCCTAAATACTTGTAGAACTCACCCTCTTCCATGGATTCAATAACGTCTCCATTTCCAAGTGCAAAATCTTCTTTCTTCAGGATTCCTTTTTCTATGTGAAGTGTTTTGCATTTGTCTAAGCCAAACTCCATTTGTATGTCCTTAGTGTATGAGTGTGTGATTTGTAGGAGTTGATGAAGTTGTTTCTGTGTGGATGCATAAAGTTTTATGTCATCCATGTACATGAGATGTGACAGTGTAAACTGTGTTGTTTTTTCGTGTCTGATATTGTAGTCGTATTGCTTGTTGTTTAACATGTGGATAATGGGTTCAGGGCTAGGCAGAACCAGAGAGGACTCAAGGAATCTCCTTGAAAAATTCCTCGCCTAATGAATATTTCGTTTGTTTGTATGGAAGTGTTACTAACCCTGAGATGTAGTGTTGTTCTCCAGTGCTGCATAGTGTTTTCGAAGAATGCAATGAGTGATGGATGTATTTTGTACATGTGTAGAATATGTAGCAGCCAACTGTGTGGAACACTGTCGAACGCTTTTCTGTAGTCTATATATGCTATGTGTATGTTTCTGTGTTGTTTGTGTGCTTGCTGTAGAATGACTGAATCTATGAGTAATTGTTCTTTGCATCCCCTGTGATTTCTACGGCAACCTTTTTATTGTTTTGTAAGAATGTCGTGTTCTTCAACATGTTTGTATATTTTGTTTGTGATACAGGATGTGAATAATTTGTATAGTGTTGGTAGACATGTAATTGGTCTGTATTGTGTGGGGTCTGTGGTGTTGTTGTTTTTAGGTTTCATGTAGGT
>NW_019384788.1:362839-412119 GCF_000671375.1 Centruroides sculpturatus | reverse complement strand
TAGTCTATATATGCCATGTGTATGTTTCTGTGTTGTTTGTGTGCTTGCCATAGAATGACTGAATCTATGAGTAACTGTTCTTTGCATCCCCTGTGATTTCTACGGCAACCTTTTTGTTGTTCTGTAAGAATGTCGTGTTCTTCAACATGTTTGTATATTTTGTTTGTGATACAGGATGTCAATAATTTGTATAGTGTTGGTAGACATGTAATTGGTCTGTATTGTGTGGGGTCTGTGGTGGTGTTGTTTTTAGGTTTCATGTTGGTGATGCCCTGAGTAAGAAATTTTGGCATGTCTTGTGGGTTGGTGATGATTTGTGTTAGATGTTTAGCTAGTTCCTGGTGCAGTGATGTAAACTTTTTGTACCAGAAATTGTGAATGTTATCTACACCAGATGTCTTCCAGTTGTGTCTTCTGTTCACAGCGTAGCAGATGTCATGTACGTTTATTTCAGCACAGGGCATAGTTGGTATGTTGTGCAAGTTTGTTCTCCTCCTCAATCCAGCCTGCATCAGCATTGTGTGTAACAGCACTGGACCAAAGAGAAGACCAATAAGTTGGGAGTTCTTGTTCTTTTGGTGTGCCACTGTGCTGTGTATCAGTATTTGTTTGGTACTGATTTGTCTGTAGAAAAGTTTTTTTGTTGTTTGTGAATAATTTATTTTGTTGTTTTCATAGTGTATACGTTTTGTATCGTTTGAGTCTACTTGCTTTGGCTGAGAGTTTTTGTTTTAGTATATCAATATATTCTATAATGTGTGTGTTGTGATGTTCATGTTTTGTGTGTGTTTTGATTTTCTTGAAAATGTTTTTGAGTTGTTTCTTTAATTTAGGTGTTATGTTGTTTTTAGTGTTACATTCAGTATTATATTAAAATTTTGTAAGAAGTATAAAATATTTAAATTAAAAATTTATTTAAACAAAAGTTTTGTAGTCACATCCACTTGTTAAATAAAAATATATATTTAACTTTTATGTTTTTACAGTGAAAACATCTGCATCAAAAGGTTAATTTTTTTATTCCATTAAATATTTCACTAGTATTAGTTATTACTCACTCCTCTTGTAATCAATAGATGATTTTCTTCACATGACTAAATCTTAACTCATATAAGAGTGCCAGAATAAATAATTTTTTATTAATTAGGATAAATTTTATTCTGATTAAAAAAATACAATTACTTGATGATTTTTGGTACTTATTACTTTTAATATCAGGTTTGAAAAAGAATTTTTGCTATCATTATGATTGATAGAAAGCAAGAATTTTTACAGACCTGTTCTGTGTAATATCATAAATTACATAGTTGTCATTGCTTGATTAACCAATGTTTATAACTTCAAGATATCTACTGTACAAGCATATTTCTAATTTTATTGATAATGAGTTCATGTCAACAATATTAACTTAAGATTATCAAGATTTTATGCAGATATTGATGTTAGTTATTTAACAGCCAGTATTTCAATTATCATGTATTCAAGAAGAAAAAAAAATATAAATTAAATTGGTATCTATGTTGAGCACTATGTTGAAGATAAATATTTGAGTGTTGTTTTCATTCTTAGAAATATGAATGAAGACTCTTCTAACAAGGGCACTGAATACTGTATAGAGGGAATGCTGGAAACTGCTGGGATGTATACAGGAGGGTGCAAAGGTTTCCTGTAGACTGGGATGGAAACGTTTCTCTTATATTCCCTTTACATTTAAAATAGTGGATCTTCTAACAAGGGCTCTAAAGCCCTTGTTAGAAGATCCTTCACCCATGTTTCTAGCAATGAATATAGGACTCAGAAGCTCAAATTTATAAATAAATTGTATAACAAATAATTGTTCTGTAATATTAACTAGTTAGTAATAAAATAATTTTTTTCACATATATAGAATTATTAAAGAATACAGATATGTATCAAATTTAAAATCAGAAATCAGATTGTTTGAAGAAATGAAATTATTTGTTGGCTTAAACACACAATTACGAGGGCTGTTCGGAAAGTTCGCGGCCTCATATAGAACAACAAACAAAATAATGTTAAAACTTATTTTATTTTTCAATGTAGTCTCCTTTGTTAGCAATGCACTTATTCCAGCGATGTTCTAGCTTTTTTATGCCATTACAATAGGTCGATTTGTCAAGGTGTGCAAAATACTCGTTTACTTCAGAGATGACTTCGTCATTTGAGTGGAATCTCTTTCCAACCAAGAATTATTTTAAATTTGGAAAAAGGTGGAAGTCACTGGGGGCCAAATCAGGTGAGCACGGTGGATGTGGAACTAATTGAAAGCTAAGTTCGTTTATCTTTTGTTCAGTGATTCTGGCATTATCGTGGTGAAACAGAACCTTCTTCTTCAAGTGTGGCCTCTTTTCTTCGATTTCTTTCTTCAGTTTTTCCAAAAGTATACAGTAATAGACAGCATTGATGGTCTTTCCTCTTTCTAGGTAGTCAATAAAGATGATTCCTTTAGCATTCCAAAAAAACCGAGGACATCACTTTCCCCGCTGATGGAACTGTTTTTTTTTGTCTTCTTTGGTGGTGGCGAACTGTGGTGTTTCCATTGCTTCGACTGTTCTTTTGTTTCAGGAGTGTAGTAATGGATCCACGTTTCGTCAGTAGTCACAAACCGACGCAAGAAATCCCGTTGGTTTTTCTTGTAGAAGTCCAAACACTCCTTTGACATCAAAGTGCGAACACGTCTTTGCTCAGAGGTCAGCAGATGCGGCACCCAACTTGCTGAGACCTTCGTCATACCCAAATTTTCGGTTAGATGTGGTGCTTTCGGTCTACAAAGATGCCTGTTATCTCAGCTATCTCACGCGTTTTCAAACGGCGATCTGCTAACACCAAATCGTGAACTTTGTCGATGTTTTCTTCAGTGACAGCAGTTGACGGCTGTCCGCTGCGAGGGTCATCTTCCACACTTTCTCTGCCAGATTTAAAAAGGGCTGTCCATATTTTCACAGTGGTGTACGAAGGAGCAGACTATCCTAAAACTTCATCCATGTCAGCTTTGATTTGAGATGCGGTCAACCCTTTTTTTGTCAGGTATTTTATGACCGCACGAGTCTCTGTCTTCTCCATTTTTGACAAAGCATGTGCACATTGACTATCTGCTAAGCTGTCGTGGCAAAACTTTACGACAAATCAAACGGAAATTGCTATCGTATCTTTAGCAAGGATGGCTGAATTATTCCCGCCAAAAATTAAATTGATCGCAGCGCCGCATATAGGCAAGGCCGCGAACTTTTCGAACAGCCCTCGTATATAATGTAACCAAACAATTCTAATCTGGTTTAAATACGAATATACTAATTGAAGGAAACAAGAATATTTAAAAATACAGTACAGCTGTCCCTTGATAATCTGACAAGTATGGGACCAAAGGGGTGTTGGATTATCAAAAGTGTCCGGATTACCGAAAGTGATTACATATTTGGCATTGTTTTGCTAGCAGTAGCCTACAATATTCCCTACTCCAACTGTTTGAACAGAACTGCTCACGGAAAACACATGAAATGTGTGTCATCGTGTAAGAATTTGGTGGGGAGATTCACATCGTGACATGCTTCTGTGCAAGTAGACACGTAACAGGGACGGGTACCTTGACGGGAGGTGCATTGGACTACTGAGCATGTCGGATTACAAAACGTCGGACTATCAAGGGACAGCTGTATTCATAGCAATAAATAAAATTTAATAATCATTAATACTAAAAATAAAATAAATGTAAATGATGGTATGCAAATTTTCATTGGTTGGTATGATATAAAAATTACTGCTATACCATGACTGAATTGTATCTCGGTACTGTTGTATGCTAGAGTGTTCACATTATTATTGTGTGTTTCTACTACTGAGGAGGAACTGTTAGATAATACAGTTCGAAATGCATATGGTGTAAGTACATCTCTTTGATAATAAAAAACACAGTTGAAAAGATCAGTGTAATTTTATTATATTCATTATTTTAAAGTAACTTTTCTTTTGAAAGTTTTTAAATTATATATATGTATACCTTTTTAAATAAATAAAATGTTTAAAAATTAAAAACATTTGTCATAAAATATTTTTTAGAAAGTGTTAGATCTTTTAGGTTGTTATTTTAGATCAGTTATGTGTTGATTTTTCAGTTTAACACAATTTAAATTCTTGAAGAAAACTTTTTTTTTTAATATGAATATAAGTAATTTGGTATTGGTTCTGTTTAACCAATACCAAAGTATTGTATTCATATTCCAGGGTTTGTGCTTGGTCATATTTGATGCCTAAATTATTGTTTTTTTTTTCACTTTATCTATTTTTAATATTGAAGTCAAAAGTAACTTTTATCTTCACTAAAACTGAATTTTTGATTTTCATGTCTTTCTATGGTGTTTTAATCCTGCTTTGCAGAGTTTTAACTAACTATATGGCCATTTTATCTCACTGCATGATATATAGTTGTTCCATTACTCTTTGTGACCTTCATAAATAGAACAAAAAATGATATATCAATCAAGAAATTAAGAGCTAATCACTTCATAGAGTGCAACAAAATTTATGCCCCTGTAGAATGTGAGCACCACATTGTCTGAAAAAAAATTAGTAATAAAAACTGAAAAATTAAGTAATTCTGTTTCAATTTAATTCCTGTTTTAGCTAAGCTCTACGCTATTTGAAAACACCACAAGATAATTTGCAGTAGTTGTTAAAACTAAATATTTTAAAGTAGAAGAAACTTCTATTACTTAGACAGTTCTGTCAATTACAAGTAATCTTTTAATTCAACATTATGTGTGCTTTGTAGCCATTTTATAAATGGTTTTGTTCCTAGTGATTGGACAGGACAAAAAGGAAGACTATTCTATATTTTTTATATTGTGAATATACTGTGTGCTTTTTTTAATTGAAATAAATGTTAAGTAAATTGGCCTAGAGGTAGGCATTAGGCCCCTCTCTTGATAAATTTAATAATTATAATTAAACCAATATTGTAATAATTAATTTAGAAGGTTCTGAAAGAGAAGAATTGGCTCAAAATGGGAATTGGACCCATAACTCCCGCTTACCGTGTAGTTGGGTTACCAGATATGATACACAGACCTCCATCTTAATTGGTTATCAACATATTAATAAATGGAATATTAATTATTAGTTGGACTCAAATTGGGACAGAATTCAATAGAATAGAAGTCTAGGTAGAAAGCATTTTGAGATAATAGTATCCTCTGAAAGAACTTCTTAACAAAGTTTTACTTTATTGGCTTTTTTTTCAACTTGTGACCATCTAATAATCTGTATTTCATTTGTGGAAAGTCCACCAGTGGCTAAGCAGTTCCATTCCCAGAACACTGGGAGTTTGTACCTTGCCAGGACGGGCTGGCCATATGGATTTTTCTAGGTTTTCTCCATTCTGTAATGCCCAAACAGGGATCAGTTACCCTTAAAAAGACCTCACAAAAGACATCTCCCCTAGGTAGATTATCAGTGTTGCATTGCCATAAATGAACAAACAAACATTTGTGGAAATTTCATAAAATTTAGCAAAAATGATGCAGCAATTAGAAAAACTATTCTTTCATTCTATATCATTTTAAAGAATTTCCATTATATACATTTATTTTCATTATAGTATTATCAGAATACATGTTTTTGAAAAGTCTCATTTAGAAAGTGCTTCTGAATTACAGTCGACCCCCCCCTATAACACTGTTGATTATTCCGTTTTATATGAATTCCATGTTGTACGAGTCACTTAGATTTTACAAATACATGTGCCGGGCTGTGAACGTCTCACGTATTTGTAAAATCTAAATGACTCGTACAACATGGAATTCATATAAAATGGAATAATCAACAGTGTTATAGGGGGAATCGACTGTATGTTTACGAGCCACAGACTTCTCTATTGTATTTTTTAGTTTGTTCTTCTATATAAAAACTAATTAGTTCAATTGAATTAAATGAATGAAATGCTACAAGTGTCAGACTTGATGTAACACAAAATAAATAAATTAATATAATAAATAACAAAAACATTTATTCTGGAAGATACAAATTTAATTTATAAAAAAAATATAATTAATTTAAATGGTACAAAGAAAAACAATTATAAACTTAATTAAATCACGAAATTAATTTATCTGTATTTAATATTTTTTTTCTCGAAGTTTAATTTTTTTAAATAAAAATTTATTTTATTTACTTATTTTTATCCTTAAGTAAAACGTTAAAATATTTTCTGGATGTCTGCTAGTGAATACGTACATTAAAATAGTATTAATACATCACACTTTATTTTAATTATAATAATTAAAATAATTATTATAGACTAATACAGATATATTTACACAAGTAACTAATTGTATTGCAGTCAATGAAATAAATATAACAAAAATATAAATAAAATAAACATTTTTATTTAGGAAAAAAAAGCATTAAAAATGGCTTTATCACATAAGAAAAATGGTGATGTATTATTAAGTGATGCGTAAACAAATCTGTTCGACACTGAAAAAAAAAATTGTTATAACATTGATACTTATTACAATAAAGAGTTTATTATATGTATTTCCTATTTATATACACAAGATGCTTCAAAAATGTTAGCATTTGTATGGAGAGGATGAAGAATTACTACGTAAGGGCATACTTTTCTGAAAATTCTACAATTGGATCGTGACTTCTTGCACATGAACTAGCCAGAGGACAACCTGCAACTACAAATCTGGCATAACAATTTGTTTCTATTATTGTTACCATTTCTTGTTATTTTATTTAAAAAACTAATTTTTTTATACTTTTAATGATTATGAAATATCAAAAAGGTTAATTGTGAGAGTAGGGATGGGTTTTATAAAAAAAACTGTAAATGCTAATGAGTAAAATCGTCATTAATTCCGACCCTACTTGAGATACGACACACGGCCCCCCCTTATCTCTTTATCCCTCGATCTTTAATCACCAAAATATAATAGCTTCAATCTTCTTTATACGCAAACCTCCTTGAGAAATTTCATAAATTTTGGAGAAAATGCACAGAAGTTATTAAGATTCAAATAGAGTGAACAAACAAAATTTTGCCCCCACACACATTAACGTCCATACACACAGGAAAAACCCCGATTTTATTTTGTATTTCTCGACGTTTCAAGGTATTCTGAGTTCAAAAACGTATAAATCTTGAAAGTCATTGTTTTATCTATCGCCATAAACCGATTGATTTACAGAAACAATGAAAATTAATCATTTTTAACTCACAATTGATTCCAGTGATATTTGAATAATATTAATAGAAATTTCTGTATTTAATAAGGGTAAAAACAGGATTAGATCATGAAAAATATGCTGGTGGTGGCGTGGAGTGGCTAGCTTATAGTCCCAACTTAAACCCATGTGATTCTTTTTTATGGGGCTATCTTAAAGATAGAGTATATCACAATGNGGCTCACGTATTTGTAAAATCTAAGTGACTCGTACAACATGGAATTCATATAAAACGGAATAATCAACAGTGTTATGGGGGGTCGACTGTAACTGAACGTTCGAACATCAAGCTAATAGCTTCCAAAAATAACATCCCCTGGCCATGCCACCACAAGGAGTTTCTTCAGAACAAAGAACTGTATACAGCCTTTGATGCACTTGTGAAAAAACACAGTGTTATCTCAACTACCACCTCCAACCAGTAACCCTTCTCTGTACTTAGTACCTGTAATATTTTGTATCACTTGCAGCCATTAGCTGTCCATGTCCTGTATATATATACATACTTTTGTTTATATTTTTTCCACTGTCACTACATAATATTTATATATTGTACTATTCTCTATTTTTATTATGTTACCATTGTGTAAACACGCTACCTAATTTTAATTATTTACTTTTTCTACAGTTATGTATAATTTTGTTTTTATTATACTCTTATTTGTTTTTTTATTGTTTTTTTTTCACTAGCTTTAATGATTTTTGCTTTGTATTATTTTATTACATTTCATTCAACTGCTGTAATGCATTGCATATATTCCTACACCTTATAATCCACCTGTAATCTTGTTTTGTAGCCCGGCTATGCCTCGCGGTACCGGGCATGTACTTCTATGGTGCCTTAATAAAAAGATTGATTGATTGATTGATTGTATAGCAATATTATTATTTTATAATGATATTTTTATATTTCAATAACTTTCTGACATTTCAAAATTTAAAAGTTATCTATTCAGGAAAAACTGTCAATAAAAAGAGCAAAAAGTGTTTCCTTGATTTAATGTTAATCAAAACTTTGCTTCTTTTTCTACCTTAGTTCTCTGTTGTATTTTGTTTTACAATTTTTGTTGTTGTTTTCTGCATAAAATGTTTGAAAAGTATTGATACATTTAACAGAAAAAATATATATATAAACAATAATTACTATTTACAAAGAAACATTGAAATACTTCCATTTGTGAATGTAAATAAATTGTAATTATAAGTTACAAGAATAAAGAAATAATCAAAACTTTGTAGCAGCTCACAAATGAGAAATTCTGATTTATTGTCTGACTATTTGTGATTAATGTCTGAGTCTATCTATAGTGCACTTTTCCTAATCCAAACCAGTTTTGTTGACTTCGTTACTAAATGTTCCAGCCAATAAACAAAAGAACTTAAGGGCTATTTTTTTTAAAAGCACAAAAATTTTTAAAAATATATATATTATATATATATGTATGTATATACAACTCTTATAATTTGAACTTTTCCACTAATTCAAATAATTCTATGTAATAATTAGTTTAGTTCAAATTAGAGAAGTTAAACTGAATTAATTTCAATATACTATAATTATTGTTGAAACTAATTCAAATTGCTGATAGTTTATGAATCATTATTATTATATAAATATATTTGTTTTTCATTATTCATTTTTAAAGTTTTTGAAAAAATTTATGCATAATTATAAAAATTTAACATTATGAGAGTTAATACATATGAAGTATAAAGGGTAAGTATTTTAACATTGAAGTTTGCCTATTGTAAACTTAAAGAATCTTGATCAGTTTATTATACAGTAGAACCTCCATTATCCGGACCTCCATTATCCGGATTTTCGATTATCCGGATTGTTCAAAATAAACAAAAATTTTACGAATTTGCTGATTTGCACTTGGCGAATTACGACACTGTTTATGTACTTGATGGAATGCATAACATTTTTTGTTTCAACAACGTCTCACTCAGCACAGTGGTCGTAAACTCATAAATATATTTTACGCAGTAATAAAAATATAACTTGACATACGTATTTATAAATAATTTACATTCAAATTACATCTTCTATGACCAAGGGTAAGGCATGGACGACGTGGGCCACCGCCTATGCCTCGCGGTCCGAAAGGCCTCGTGCCTCGAAGGTTCGTGCATTACTTAAAAGCCGTGAACGCGACGAAAAAATTTTACTCGTCATAAAACAATAAATAGTTTGTCAAATTTTTATTCATAAAAATGCAGTTTCAACTGCTTTTTATTTTATAAAATCCGTCTTCTTGCACCACCAGAAAGCCTTTTAAACAATAGGTAGTCTGTTAGCGTCGGTCAGTAGTAGTCCAAATTCGATACGAACGTTTGTTTCTTGAAAATTTGATCACGATTTAAATACAGTGTTTACTTTTAATATTACCGATATGTCATTGAAAAGAAAACGTGTTGTATTATCATTAAAAGACAAATTAAAGTATTTGTTTCGATTATCCGGATTTTTCCTTATCCGGACTACTTTCATCCCCAATTAGTCCGGATAATCGAGGTTCTACTGTATTTATATTCAGAAAATAAAACGTTTTCATTCATTACACCTATAAAATTCAATTTATTAAATGCTAGTGTTTGAACTGAAATTTTTAGAAAAGTTTTAATAGATCTTGAATTTCAAAAATAAGGATTGAATTATTCAAAAATATATAGTATTTTATTTGTCATCATTATTTTAAACTTTTAAGTCTCTATATTTTAATATTATGCTATCATATTTACAGATTGATCATTATTGTAAGAACAATGGATTAGTTATTGCAGGTTATTATCAAGCTAATGAAAACTTTCGAGATTCAAGGTAGGAGTTCGATAAATTTTAATTTTTAATTGTAAAATGTTTTAAATTTTTTAAAATTTTATTTTACAGTCCCGATTTCATAGCTTATCGGATTGCGGAAAGGATTAATGATCACTTTGAAGATTCTTGTCTTGTTATGGTATGTAAAAATATAATACATTTATATATACATTAAAATCAGACTGTATAGCTTAAGATATCAATTATTAACATTTAGGCAACCAAATTTACTGAAATATAATTTTTTATAGAAAATGTTTTCTTTAGCTTTATTCCATTTAGTTCCATTTCAGTTCTAATCAAATTAACAAATACAAACAACAACTTCTAGTTAAATATACCCTAAAACCTTGGCTATAGGCTCTGGCCTATAGCCTAATCAAAGTCATTAACTTATTCATAAAATTCATTGCATTGCCAGAAGTGCTTTAAAAGTGATGCTGTTCTTTTCCTATTGGTTTTCATTCTGGCGTCATACAGACCTAAAATCTTGGCTATAAGTTGCAGCCTATATACAAGAGTGTGTTATCCATGGAAAATTCAACATTCCTGTACAAATTTTGCTTCTTTGGCTTATGCTTGAGGTTGGCCTATAGCCAAGGTTGTTATTTCTTTCTGAATTATAACAACATGAAAGAACAATTGAAAAATGGAAGTAAGTGATAGAGCTGACCACTTTTTTCTGTTTCAGGTTGATAATCAAAAGTTATCATTGGACTGTGATGATTTGGCATTTGTATTATATCAGTATCATGATAATAAGTGGAAACCTAAAGACAAAACTAAGTAATTAAAATTTTTAATTTAGTTCAGATTTATAAATTTAGAATCTTCTAAGATTATAAATGAAAAAATGTGTGTATATTTTTTCAGTGTACATTTGGAACAGGGTATGAAAGCTATGGCAGTTGCTGCAGCTCTTTTACACTCAAAGACATACAGACAACTAAGTGATTTTGATAATCATTTAGATGATGTTAAACATGATTGGAGTAATCAAGGTGTAAATGAAAAAATAGCAAATTGTTTATAGCATTAACTAAATTAAAAAGTTATAAATTGTATGATTTGTTTACATATAAGACACTGGGTACATTCCTGAAGTTAGAATAACTGAGTACCTGCAGTGTGAAATGTTATATATATCAAAGATTTATTATAAAAAAAACCCTATCACAAAAGTTGTGTAAAATTATTTCAATTTTACAAAATATCTTAATTTATCTCTTTACAGAGAGTTTTGTTGATCTGCTTTATCATCAGTGTGATACTTTTCACTAACACTCATCTTGTTGCTATCAAATCAATTTTTATAACAATTCTCACACTATTACTTTTTATCACTGAAAACAAATATTGATTATTAGGTAAATTTAGGAAAAATAAATATCATTGCACATCAATCACATTCATTTTATATATTTTCCTATATCTTAAAATATTATATAATAGATATATAGGTTGTGCCTTTTTTTCTAATCACAATGAATGTAATATTTCATTTTAATGAGTTTCATTGACATTTATAATGAATTGATAATTTAATATATAAAAATATTTGTTACACAATTAAATGTTCATTAAACAATAGAAAAAATTATAATAATGAAATTAAAAATGCAAATGTATAGTATTATGTTTTCACTTGTTTCTATATCAAGTAACTTTATAACCATGAAAATATTACATTTATATGTATTTAACTAGAACTGTTAAGTTTGATGTAGACTATGTCAGAAAATGATGATATTTAATCAAAACCGTTCGTAAAAATAAATATCTTTCAGGAATTTTGATAAAAACGACCATGTTTATATACTTGAGATTACAATTAAAATACGTTTATATTACTAATTATAGAAAAAGTTAGGTTGTGGTGGTAAAACTTCACATCAGTTACATTGGTGTATTATATTTTCTATCTTACTTCAAAACATTGATGAAGGACGAACATCATTTATTTTTATGATCATTATCAGTTTTATTTTACATATTATATCGACAGAAATCTTTTTTGTAAAATAATAAGTAAAACTAAATGCATGTAATTTTATTAAGATACATCTTTTTATTCAAAATTTGTGTGTATATATACTGGTATATATAAATAAATAACATTATTTTGAGATACATTCCATATTGAAATTTCACTGTTGTATGAAATATATTCTGTTATAATAGATATTTAGAATGTTTAAAAAAGGAAAAAACAAATATAATGCACTAAAGTAACTGTGATTAAACTATTATGTACTATTGTATAATCCAAAACTAGATTTTTATTTTATTAGTTTATGTATAACTTTTTATATAATTAATTCATTCAGATTGAACACAAACAATAGTTTAATCAATTGTATATTTTATGTAGTTTCTGATAGAGTCAACATTAAACAAATTTAAAAATCTCTCTTCTAGAAATTTAACAACATATTTATTTATAGATAGCACAGAATATTTCATAATGTTAGCATTTCTGTTATATTTTTGATTATAATGTTGTGAACTTTAAAATAAAATGTGATAAAAATTAATAATAAAGATGTAAAATTTAAGAAATTAATTAGATTTATTCTAGATATTCCAATTTGTTACCTTATAACATTATTATTATTTGCTGTGTGTATTTGAAATATAGTAAATGTGAAAAGATTGGTTGTTAAAAACATTTTATTTTGATCACTGTAAAAAAACTTTTGTTATCCCAGAGAAAACAAATCGAACAATTTGAAAATATCCTGTATTTATGAAGAATTTATTTAAATTGATCTATTGTCGTCAAGTGTTCCATCAGCAGTTGAAAGATTGATAGAAATTAAACGTATTGTTATTGTCATATATCATGTGTTAACATTTTTTGGAATTTAAATTCAATAACACACAATAAATTTTGAATTCCTTTATTTGAAATTCCGAATACATCAACTAACACTTTCTGAATAATAAAACTAAATAGATGTACATTGTGTTCCATAGCAATTTGTCATAGATTGTTAAAAAAAAGGATTAAAAATAGTCAAATCAACTTAACAGGAGTTCATCAGGATTGCTGTGCTCACTCTCCCATATCCAAAGTAACAGTTAAGTATTTGATTCTCTCTACTTTTTTGTCTTGGGGGTTCTCTACCTTGTAACACACCTGAAGTGATAAAATCATTATCAAATAATTTTTACTGTAACTTATTGGCTTCCATTCTTATATCAACAATTTTATTTTATTAAATAACTAGCTGTTACCCGTGACTTCACCCGTGGGGGTTTTGCAAGCAAACCCCATTTATATTCAGTATTTTAACAACCATAGTAATTGTTATATAACACCTACAGCTGAGAATGATGAGAATTACTGAGAATCAAATGAGCTATTTTCAATTTGATAAATTTTCTGGAACGTTTACAATCGTTCTATAATCAAGCCAATATGCAATAACAAATTCGGATTTAAAACAGTTCAAACATTTGGTTAACAGTGGAACCTGGGTATATGACCTTATCCGTTCCTGATGTTTGGACTTATACCAAATAGGACATATACCAAACCAACCTTTCCCATAAGAAGTAATGTAAAAATGATTAATCCATTCTCATGAAAAAAATGGCTGGCTTTAAACACCTCGCTTT
This sequence comes from Centruroides sculpturatus, assembly GCF_000671375.1. Lineage (NCBI taxonomy): Eukaryota > Metazoa > Arthropoda > Arachnida > Scorpiones > Buthidae > Centruroides > Centruroides sculpturatus. The sequence goes on along the minus strand of NW_019384788.1, from coordinate 398,426 downwards.
CCTGGCTAGTTCCTGCTTGATTTTTCATGAAATCAGCATGTATCTTTTTAGCTTTCTCGCAAATAATTGTTTATGATATGCTGTCTCCAGCACACTGTTTTTCAGTTATCCAAAGCAAAAGCAATTTCTCAACATGATCTAATGTCATTGATCTCTGTTTAGAAATTGATTTAACCCCTTTCACAACATTAGCAGATTTAATAATGTCTTTATTTTTCACGATTGTTGATATCGTTGTTCTCGGAATATGGTATGCAACAGTTAAAATCTCGAACAAGCATGCCACCACCATATTTCTCAACAATCTTTTTTTTCAGTTCCATTGTGATTCTAGTCATTTTTATAGTTTTCTGTTGCTTTTCATTTGCCTTTTTGCAATTCATGATTAATAAAAATAATAAAATTTTACTTACAAATTAAAATCAAAAGAAATTTAACAAAGTTATAAACTGTGGCACTGCGAATGTCTAATCTGGTCTAATACACCGATAGTGCTACTTGTTCATAGATGGCACGCATAATTGAAGTAAGTCGTATACCGAGCAAAATTTGTTTCGTCCAAACAGGACGTATTTTAAAGCAGACGTATACCGAGGTACCACTGTATNCATCATTCTCCACAATGCATGACCATACATTGTCAAATTTGCTGTTGTTGCACTAGCTCATAAGAAGGAGATCAAACATCTTGCATACAATCCAGTTTATCATCATGTAACATTCATCTTTTGATCTGCACCTTCATTCCAATGAATTTACTATTTATTTGTTTTCAGGAACTAAACTTAAGTCTAAATTGCCAGATTATTTTTCAGGTAATTTTTAAATTATGCACCCAAATTTGTTCTTATGGTTAAACAGTTAAGCCACAGTCTTGTGTAAATTTTAATGATTAGAAATTAAGTGTTAAGAAAATGGTATATTAAATGTTAAAAGAGAATTTTTCAAAATAGCAAAGATTACTGTAAAACAGTTTTTATTTATTCATTTTCATACACAAGAGAATTTTGCAGAAATAAATTTTATTTTAAAATCACTTTGTTTAAATGATCTTAATTAAAAACATAACATCCAATGCAGAATCTATTATTATTATACAGTCTGTGCGAGGCTCTTGTAATATTTACATATTTATAACAAATGACAAAACTACACGTAATAGTTTTTATTTTAAAACAATACTTTTATATTCAAGTTTCGACATTAAAGAGCCACGGCACATCTGATCACAGTCCAATTAAGTGTAAATTAACACCAAATTATGTAGAATGAAAAAGTATCTGATTAATTAGAATCCGATGATCATGATAAAGTGAAGTGGAAAGAACAAGGCCCCTGAAATATTTTTCCCATTTAACTTAAGATTCCAATTAATTCTAACAAGCTACTCTTCTTTAGTAATCTTGTACTATAATAACAACGACAAGGAAAACTATTTATAAGAGTATAAACTTGTTCCCAATATTGGATTTGTAAATAAAAATTGCAAAAAAAAAGAGGAAAAAAATCACATCCTATTTTAAAACGATGGCAAGGATGGAAAAAATGCCTGGCACTTTTGTTTCAATGTTATTTTCACTTAACCATAAATATTTGCATAAGTCTTGCAAACACAGTACTTACAATCTTGTCTCTAGTATTTTCTATATGAAGATATTCTATGCTTCTAGTGATTTAAATAAATGTGTTGTTTAAAGTTGGAATTTCTGACTGGATGGCACAATATGATTTTCAAATTTCACAGTACTTTGTTTATTGTAAAAATTTATTATTTTGAGCTTTGGCTTCAGATGATATTCTCCATATTAATTTAGTTTCTGGTTTAAGAAATTACAAGAAATAATAAAACTTTTTTCAATTCCATATTGCTGCAGGAAAATTGTTAACTTCTGTTTGATCTTGTATGGCAACACCATTTACATTATATGATATTCTTATCCTCATCCGTAATAAATTCTATTAAAACAGAGAAAAATTAAATTAATAAAAACTTATCCATATTAAATATAAACTTAACTTGTGATTAATTCAAATTGTAGTGTTAAAGAAATATCAAATTACTATTATAACAAACTTATCTTACACAATCATCAAATCTATTATATATGAAAATGCTGGGGATGTCATAATTTTTACATTAAAAGCTATCATGAGATTTTAAAATAATTCATTTTTATATTCAATTCAAATAAAATATCATAAAAGGCAAAATATTTTCAATTTATTTAACATTTGATTGTTATAAACCTATTTAAGAAACAAGTCATACTCCATAAGTAAAATTAATTGATATACATAAATTGATTTTTAGTAATTTTTTTTACAACTAAAAATGCAATAGGAGAGTTTCTCTAACTATAACATAAATTGAATTATGTATTTGCTGTTTAACTGTTTTTTTAAAATTCTTAGAAATATCTATGCTTGTTTTTGAACTGCAAATGTAGCTATTCTTTGGTATCTTTGGCATTAGTGTTGCTGCATTTCTTATAAAATTTGAATTTAGGAAGAAGAGATTATATGTTTCTAAAGATGAATGATAAATGTTGAAACATTTTCAAGCATAACTTAAGTTATTAGCACTGTAAGCAGTTTCTTGTGCATATTTAAGAATAAAACATTATTATTATCATCATCCTGCAATATAATTACTATCTTCTTTTAGAATATAAAAAAAATTAATTTGAGACCAAACAAAAAAAATCCCTTTTCTAGTGTAATTTTAATGGCATTCTCCTAAACAGAGGTAAATACATTAATTCAAGCAATTTAAATGTATATAAATACACATACTGTACACAAAATGTCTATCCTACAAATTACAAAAGTAAATTTGTTTCTTTTGGTTTTTTTTTTGTTCACCTGGATAGGTCCTATAAATTTAATATTTACATATTTCTTACAATATAAAGATAAAATGACAGTCTTCAGTTTTTTCACATAGAAACACTGGCTATGCAGTGGTTATTAATTAAAAAATAATAGATGTAAAAGTAAATTTTAGAGAGTTGTGCAATCTGCAGTTTGATAAATTTGTCTTCAATTCAATATATTGTTAAGTACTACGTTATTTTTATAAACATTAATTTTAACTTATCCTCACTTTTAATCTGGATGAGCTCCATTTATGTTAAAATGAAATTTTCACAGTATTAAATATTTTTTAAACCAATTCAAACTAGGGTAGGCACAATACAGTATATGCAATAGTGAGACATTAAATAACTAAACTAGTTTGTAAATGAATTTGACAGATGGCACAGAGTTAATTACACTTTACCTTAGTTAAGATATTGAAACCCCTTTTAAGAATGAAACTTATAAACTAAAATGAGTGATGTTTGCACTCATTATTTGCAACAATTATCATAAAGCATAGATATTATATATTAAACTAATATGTTATGAGTGCATTTAAAATTTTTTATTTATATCCACTTATTAAAAATTATGTATTTCTGACACACTAGCAACTTTCTTTATAAATCCTATGTAGTTTTTATTATAAACATATGCAAAATTAATATATTAAACACAGATTTTTTAAGAGATTTGTTTTAAAAAAGTTTTTCAACTTTGTAAAATTTCATATTAATTATATATATGGCTAAACAACACCAAAAAAGTATAAAAATCAGAAATTTATTTGACTAGAAGATTTTCGAATCTTCTAGTCAAATAAATTCTTTCAGACTAGAAGATTTTTGAATCTTCTAGTCTGAAAGGAATTGATGCTTTACAGCAGGGGTCGCAAACCACATATGGCTCATTAAGGCTTCGTGTCCAGCCCACAGCCTCAAAGATTTTTTTTCTAAAAATTGACGTTTATAACATCTCTCGGGAGATTAAAACAGAAAAAATGCAAATGTCTAACTGTTTATGTAAGTCAAAAGATCTGGCAACAAATGGGCCATTGTTAGAGTCTTTTTAATTACAGTATGTTTTGGTTTACCAAATAATATCGAATATGGCTTGCGTCTGATATACATCTATTTGACTGGCCCTTTGCTGCATTTGAGTTTGAGAGACCCCTGCTAGAAATGTCTTCAAGCTTTAAGCAGCTTTAAGACATTTCTATAAAATTTTCTGGTTTCTATACTTGAATTTGTTTTGATTATTGTTTATGTCAAAGAATCATTGTTCTCTTCTATAGGAAATATTTAACAAAAGAAAATAGTTACCCATTTTATTAGATGAAAAAACTAAGAATATTTCAAAATTAAAAGCTGCTATAATTGAATTGAATATATAACTAACCTTATTAGGATTAACAATTTTAATTGTTTGCTGAATATTTCCAGAATTACTTGGTGGTATGACTGTACTTGTTGGTGGAAGGAGTTGTAGTTGGAATGTCTATAAAATGAAGTAATTAAATTTAATGAAAATTTTGAAATTTTAATATATTATTTCAATTAAAATACCTAAATAATCTCTCTGTAAAGAAATTATGCACCAATCGAGAAAAAAGAAATATTTGGTTTTTATTTTTTCCTAACTCTCTAGCAACATAAGCATACAAATGTATATATATATATATATATATATATATATATATATGAAACAATTATAGAATACTACAGGGTCCACTCATTGATCAAGTAATCTTCATTTTGTAAAAAAAGAAATATTAGTCAAAGAAACTCTGAAACAGATTTATTCATAAGAGATTAGGAAAACTAAAAGTTTATAGTTAGAAATACTACTTAATTGATTACTTAATATATTCAGCCCATTATCTAGAATTTCACTTTTCTCACCAATTAATTCTCCTCCTTTTCCTTCAGCAGTCAACCAATTATTGGTTTTTGTAAAGTAAAAATAATTAATAAATGACAGAGCAGATTTTGCTTTTAAAATATAATTGATAAAATAAATAATACATTAAGCAATATAAAGCAAATTCTGTTGTTTGAATGTAAAATATATTGCATTTAACAAACAGAATTTCCTTTATGTTGCTTAATGTATTATTTATTTTATCAATTTAAGTAGTATTTCTAACTATAAAACATTGTAATTTGTCTTTGTATATACTGAAAATTAAATTATTAAAGAGAAGCAAAAAAAGAAAGGAACCAGTAATTTCATTTAACGTAAAAATAGAAAAACAACCTTCTAAAATTTTTTCAAATTTGTGAAAATAAAGCATAAGTCTTTTNTGGACTGTGATGATTTGGCATTTGTATTATATCAGTATCATGATAATAAGTGGAAACCTAAAGACAAAACTAAGTAATTAAAATTTTTAATTTAGTTCAGATTTATAAATTTAGAATCTTCTAAGATTATAAATGAAAAAATGTGTGTATATTTTTTCAGTGTACATTTGGAACAGGGTATGAAAGCTATGGCAGTTGCTGCAGCTCTTTTACACTCAAAGACATACAGACAACTAAGTGATTTTGATAATCATTTAGATGATGTTAAACATGATTGGAGTAATCAAGGTGTAAATGAAAAAATAGCAAATTGTTTATAGCATTAACTAAATTAAAAAGTTATAAATTGTATGATTTGTTTACATATAAGACACTGGGTACATTCCTGAAGTTAGAATAACTGAGTACCTGCAGTGTGAAATGTTATATATATCAAAGATTTATTATAAAAAAAACCCTATCACAAAAGTTGTGTAAAATTATTTCAATTTTACAAAATATCTTAATTTATCTCTTTACAGAGAGTTTTGTTGATCTGCTTTATCATCAGTGTGATACTTTTCACTAACACTCATCTTGTTGCTATCAAATCAATTTTTATAACAATTCTCACACTATTACTTTTTATCACTGAAAACAAATATTGATTATTAGGTAAATTTAGGAATAATAAATATCATTGCACATCAATCACATTCATTTTATATATTTTCCTATATCTTAAAATATTATATAATAGATATATAGGTTGTGCCTTTTTTTCTAATCACAATGAATGTAATATTTCATTTTAATGAGTTTCATTGACATTTATAATGAATTGATAATTTAATATATAAAAATATTTGTTACACAATTAAATGTTCATTAAACAATAGAAAAAATTATAATAATGAAATTAAAAATGCAAATGTATAGTATTATGTTTTCACTTGTTTCTATATCAAGTAACTTTATAACCATGAAAATATTACATTTATATGTATTTAACTAGAACTGTTAAGTTTGATGTAGACTATGTCAGAAAATGATGATATTTAATCAAAACCGTTCGTAAAAATAAATATCTTTCAGGAATTTTGATAAAAACGACCATGTTTATATACTTGAGATTACAATTAAAATACGTTTATATTACTAATTATAGAAAAAGTTAGGTTGTGGTGGTAAAACTTCACATCAGTTACATTGGTGTATTATATTTTCTATCTTACTTCAAAACATTGATGAAGGACGAACATCATTTATTTTTATGATCATTATCAGTTTTATTTTACATATTATATCGACAGAAATCTTTTTTGTAAAATAATAAGTAAAACTAAATGCATGTAATTTTATTAAGATACATCTTTTTATTCAAAATTTGTGTGTATATATACTGGTATATATAAATAAATAACATTATTTTGAGATACATTCCATATTGAAATTTCACTGTTGTATGAAATATATTCTGTTATAATAGATATTTAGAATGTTTAAAAAAGGAAAAAACAAATATAATGCACTAAAGTAACTGTGATTAAACTATTATGTACTATTGTATAATCCAAAACTAGATTTTTATTTTATTAGTTTATGTATAACTTTTTATATAATTAATTCATTCAGATTGAACACAAACAATAGTTTAATCAATTGTATATTTTATGTAGTTTCTGATAGAGTCAACATTAAACAAATTTAAAAATCTCTCTTCTAGAAATTTAACAACATATTTATTTATAGATAGCACAGAATATTTCATAATGTTAGCATTTCTGTTATATTTTTGATTATAATGTTGTGAACTTTAAAATAAAATGTGATAAAAATTAATAATAAAGATGTAAAATTTAAGAAATTAATTAGATTTATTCTAGATATTCCAATTTGTTACCTTATAACATTATTATTATTTGCTGTGTGTATTTGAAATATAGTAAATGTGAAAAGATTGGTTGTTAAAAACATTTTATTTTGATCACTGTAAAAAAACTTTTGTTATCCCAGAGAAAACAAATCGAACAATTTGAAAATATCCTGTATTTATGAAGAATTTATTTAAATTGATCTATTGTCGTCAAGTGTTCCATCAGCAGTTGAAAGATTGATAGAAATTAAACGTATTGTTATTGTCATATATCATGTGTTAACATTTTTTGGAATTTAAATTCAATAACACACAATAAATTTTGAATTCCTTTATTTGAAATTCCGAATACATCAACTAACACTTTCTGAATAATAAAACTAAATAGATGTACATTGTGTTCCATAGCAATTTGTCATAGATTGTTAAAAAAAAGGATTAAAAATAGTCAAATCAACTTAACAGGAGTTCATCAGGATTGCTGTGCTCACTCTCCCATATCCAAAGTAACAGTTAAGTATTTGATTCTCTCTACTTTTTTGTCTTGGGAGTTCTCTACCTTGTAACACACCTGAAGTGATAAAATCATTATCAAATAATTTTTACTGTAACTTATTGGCTTCCATTCTTATATCAACAATTTTATTTTATTAAATAACTAGCTGTTACCCGTGACTTCATCCGTGGGGGTTTTGCAAGCAAACCCCATTTATATTCAGTATTTTAACAACCATAGTAATTGTTATATAACACCTACAGCTGAGAATGATGAGAATTACTGAGAATCAAATGAGCTATTTTCAATTTGATCAATTTTCTGGAACGTTTACAATCGTTCTATAATCAAGCCAATATGCAATAACAAATTCGGATTTAAAACAGTTCAAACATTTGGTTAACAGTGGAACCTGGGTATATGACCTTTTCCGTTCCTGATGTTTGGACTTATACCAAATAGGACATATACCAAACCAACCTTTCCCATAAGAAGTAATGTAAAAATGATTAATCCATTCTCATGAAAAAAATGGCTGGCTTTAAACACCTCGCTTTCCTGGCTAGTTCCTGCTTGATTTTTCATGAAATCAGCATGTATCTTTTTAGCTTTCTCGCAAATAATTGTTTATGATATGCTGTCTCCAGCACACTGTTTTTCAGTTATCCAAAGCAAAAGCAATTTCTCAACATGATCTAATGTCATTGATCTCTGTTTAGAAATTGATTTAACCCCTTTCACAACATTAGCAGATTTAATAATGTCTTTATTTTTCACGATTGTTGATATCGTTGTTCTCGGAATATGGTATGCAACAGTTAAAATCTCGAACAAGCATGCCACCACCATATTTCTCAACAATCTTTTTTTTCAGTTCCATTGTGATTCTAGTCATTTTTATAGTTTTCTGTTGCTTTTCATTTGCCTTTTTGCAATTCATGATTAATAAAAATAATAAAATTTTACTTACAAATTAAAATCAAAAGAAATTTAACAAAGTTATAAACTGTGGCACTGCGAACATCTAGTCTGATCTAGTACACCAATAGTGCTTCTTGTTCATAGATGGCAGGTATAATTGAATTAAGTCGTATACTGAGCAAAATTTGTTTCGTCCAAACAGGATGTATTCCGAATTGGACGTATTCTAAAGCAGACGTATACCGAGGTACCACTGTATATAAAAATGTTTATAACAATGTCTGAAATGTTATCAATTTAAGGGAAAGTATGGAAATCAATTTCAAAAGCCGTTCTTTAGGTTAAGCCTTAATGCTCCTTCTCCCTCCGTGGGGGAGTTTCGAAAAATCCCTTATTAGTGTGCGTTTTCATGACATATCCTAACTGTGTACCAAATTTCACCTCTAGGTTCAGCGGTTTGCTCTGGGCGATGATGAATCAATCAGTCAGGACAAGTAACTTTATATATTTAGATCAGTAAATACAGTGTATTTACTAGTCACATTACTTTTTTACTTCTTTCCAGGAATACAAGTAGGATAGTGCTCAAACTATCTTCATGGACCAGTTTTCTTTTTTCCGGTTCCTTGTGGACCAAGATTTTTTAAAAATTAAAAATAGTTATAGAACTGAATTCAAATGCATTTTAAAAAATTTTTAGCCCAAATTAGTAAGAAAACTACAATAAAATTTTGTTCTAATTACAAAAAAAATGTGTTTGTGGGCATTTTTCAAGTAATCTTCTGGGCTGATTTCAATCCACAAGTCCATCCCTGCTTCTAAGTGTTTAAATGAAGAAGAATGTAAGTAATAATTTGTTTTTAAAAACTTTTAAAGACAGTTTTAAGTAGTTTTATTAACAGTATATAAAGTTATGAAATTTGAATTGATATCTCGTCACAACCCAGTAATAAATATTTGCAAACCAGTGCTGATCTACAGACTAGTTTGATTAGCACACCTAACTGGGAAGCTGTGAACATCCTTGCTCCAAAATTTCTGAATTCTCTGTAATGGGATTTACAGTATAAGGTGGTACCGTACTTGTATTTAAAGTAACGTTGTGTGATCTCCAAAACTTGTCTTCTTGCCCTGTCCTCTCAAGATGACCTATGCCCGATCTGTGTTGTGTGTTTACTCTGACAGTTTTGCAATACAAGAAAATCATCAATGATGAATTAAGTGCTTATTTTTTTAATAATAAACTTTGATGAAATTTATTTATGCATAATGTGTTACATAATTTCCCTTAATAAATTACATCAGTTACATGACATTTGGCATATTTGTACAGAAATATGCAAATCTCGGATAATTCAAAATAGCGATTACTTTATCCCTTGAATTTTGTACTAATGAGGTCTGTTCTTCAAGATTAATTGCTTTCACCAGACCAGTGCTACAGAAAAAATAGCAAACACCACTTTTTTTTTATTGCTCTCTGCCTTTTCACAGTGTATGGATCCATAAAGATGATCCAATTCCAATGTTTTCTTGACATGCATGACAGTCATAAAATGGTATATGTCTCATCACCTGTGATGATCTTGGAAATAATATAGTGTCTATCTTGGTTCAACATCTCCAGAGTTTTCTTAGAGATCTTGACATGTTCTGGCTTTTGGAAATCTGTCAACTGATGACATATCCATCGAGACACTACATTTTTTAATTGTAACTCTGCAACTGCAGAGGCTCCAATCTGTAGTCTCTCCTGTATCATTTCATAGGTAGACTACATCTTTGGTCTTCTGCAATCATTGGATAGCAGTTATGTTTTCCAGGAGTCACCACTGTTTGTGGTTGCCCTTTCCTTGGTTCATTGTGGAAGGAAATATGACCCCTCTGAAATTCTTTGTACTACCTGAACACAGTAATAAAGAATGGAGCATAATCTCCAAAAGCCAATTTCAATCATAACAGTCTGTCATTCAACCAACACAAAAATCATAGTAAGTCATTGCACAAAGTGCTTCTCTAGAAAGTTCTATTTTTACTATTAGAAACAGGTCCTGTCTCACTTAGGTTAAGCAAACAGAATATGGATACGTGTACAGAATGCTACTTTGTTAATTAATAATTATTACCTGCAATTTATTTATATTATTAAACAGCACTTGTCTGATGATAATTTCACAAGTTGCCAGATAGGTTTCATAAAAAGTAAAGCAGAATTCTTGACATATAGTCCAAAAAGTAGTGAGTCACCCAAAGCAGCCCTACAAATATTTCTTTGCACTATTATAATCTTGCAATCCTAACAACCAGCTGTATTTTACAAGATAAGAGAACAAAAAGAATAGAGTATTTGTAAGATGACACTCAAAAATGTGTTACTGTAAAAGCAAAGCCAAACTGACCAGATTAGAGTTGTTCTTAGTCTACTGTTCTCTTATACTATGGAGGCACTTTGATCTAAACAAATGAGTGAACACAGAGCTGTTTGTAAATTATGTCCACATTTTTCTTGACTTTTTTACTCTTCCTCTCCAATTGTCCAAGTTCTATTCTATTTGTTGTCTAGGTTAATATGGAGGCTTTTAGCTTTGAGAGCTAAAAGCCTCCATATTAACTCTCCGATTCTGCGATCATTTTTGCCAGCTGAAGCTTATTGCTTGGCCATACATGGGGAACAGGGAATAATGCCTTCTAGGAGGTCTTTTAAGGGTAACTGGCCCCTATTTGGGTGTGGAGAAAACTTGGAAAACACATGGCCAGCCCATCCTGGCAAGGTGTGAATGCACAACTGAACTCCCAGTGTTTGGGGAACAAAACTGCTTAACCACAGGTGGATTGTTTTTCCATGTTTCTATAACTTCCTCCCCTCTTCAGACGTCCAACAAAATGCAACCCTCCCAAAATTTTTATTTATTTTATTATTTATACAGTAGTAAACTATAAAATTTAATGAAAATGGATGTCCATTGAACTTCAATCCTTGTTTGACTGTACAACTTGTCAACTCCCTCCCAGAATGGACATCATTTATGGATAGCCTCATATCAGTTCGGACAGAATTTTCTCTTTGAATTAGCTGTATTTTGAACTAACTAAATTCTTTAACATGTAAATCTCCATATACATGGCCAGGACAAAGTACGGTTACAAACTAATGGGATTTCAAATTAATGAGGATTTCTCATAATGGCTAATTGGTATGCTACAGTTTGTCTTCCTAGAATTCTGAAGTCACCGAAAATTTGAGGTCTGATTTTGAACAATGATGCTTCCTCACACACTGCCAAGCAGATTGTTGATTTCCTTCAAGCTAATATCAAAATCATTGAATATTCACCAGATTTGGCAATGGGTGATTTCTGGCTATTTTTGTAACCTCAAAAAGCATTTGGAGGGTCACATTCCAGAAAATAAATGGCATCATTATTCTCTCCTCTTTCTGGTTAAAAAAAAATTCACTAGATGGCATGCAACACATTTGTCCGGTTGGCTTAACATTGTATCTTTGCCATCCCACAATGCCCGATGGTTGTCAGTTTTTCATTTCTAATAGCAATGGAGTCATCTACAGGGCAAGGGCTTTACTTTGATACCTGAACCACATTTGTACCCTCAGCCGTTCTCTCAAAGCTGGACTGTATTTGAAGTTTACCAAAATTAATATATAGATACAAAATATACAACTAGCAGAATTATACATGTAGTAGTATACTTTTGTATTGTTAATATTTATTAAATGCTTTTTGTTGAAAACAAAATTTGCATAACAATAATGTCACATATAGTAATGCATATTATGAAATCAGTTTAGGACAATTTCAATGATATTATCTTACATATACAGTATTGCCACTTTTGTTAGGTTTCTTGGTATTGTTCTGGGTGGAAACCATAATGTAGCCATGTGTCTTCTCAGGCAAGACATTAGGAAGTAGAAAGAGAAAAAGAGGTTAGCTGTAAGGCAGACTAAATGAAATAAAAAAGTTGTTATTCCATATTCCATATTCCCAGAGCTTACATATACAGGGTAATTTACTGATGGCATTATTCAACTGATACAGTATCATAAAGAATGAAAACAGGGAACTAAGTTCACCAGTTTTCATTCTTTTGGGAAAAAAAGAAATCAGATTTTTAGCAGAAATTGGCTATTTTGAAAACTATAATTGGTCATATTTTCTTAAACTAAGTTTGTTTGTTTCATACATTCCATGTGATGGCTTAAAAGCACCCCTTACAGAACAAAATGGGGTTTTTTTAAAATTATATCTCAAAAACCATTGATTTTCAAGGTCATCCAAATGTCCCTGTATACTCTATAAACTTGGTAATTAGTCCCATCTTCCTATCTCAGGGTTTAATCAAAAACATACAGAGTAATTCATTGGTGGCATTTAGTATGTAATTAAGACATTTTAACAATAATCTTAGGTTTATATTTGTTTCATAATTTTGAAAAATTCATTTTTTACAATAATATTTATAACATATTAAATGATGACATAGTCAAAAATTATTATGTCAACATATTAAATCTAATCATATTAAAAAGAACACTGAGCAGCAAATAGTATTTAGTGTCCTGTTATGAAAGCAATTCATTCTAAAATGGGACAGGTTTGACATGAAAACAAAAATATCAACAAAGTTGAGGTTTCTAAACTTTGTCTTTTCATAAGAGAAAATATTTCAACAACCAGTTTTAGAATAAAGAAAATTTAGTGTTAAGAAAATGGTATATTAAATGTTAAAAGAGAATTTTTCAAAATAGCAAAGATTACTGTAAAACAGTTTTTATTTATTCATTTTCATACACAAGAGAATTTTGCAGAAATAAATTTTATTTTAAAATCACTTTGTTTAAATGATCTTAATTAAAAACATAACATCCAATGCAGAATCTATTATTATTATACAGTCTGTGCGAGGCTCTTGTAATATTTACATATTTATAACAAATGACAAAACTACACGTAATAGTTTTTATTTTAAAACAATACTTTTATATTCAAGTTTCGACATTAAAGAGCCACGGCACATCTGATCACAGTCCAATTAAGTGTAAATTAACACCAAATTATGTAGAATGAAAAAGTATCTGATTAATTAGAATCCGATGATCATGATAAAGTGAAGTGGAAAGAACAAGGCCCCTGAAATATTTTTCCCATTTAACTTAAGATTCCAATTAATTCTAACAAGCTACTCTTCTTTAGTAATCTTGTACTATAATAACAACGACAAGGAAAACTATTTATAAGAGTATAAACTTGTTCCCAATATTGGATTTGTAAATAAAAATTGCAAAAAAAAAGAGGAAAAAAATCACATCCTATTTTAAAACGATGGCAAGGATGGAAAAAATGCCTGGCACTTTTGTTTCAATGTTATTTTCACTTAACCATAAATATTTGCATAAGTCTTGCAAACACAGTACTTACAATCTTGTCTCTAGTATTTTCTATATGAAGATATTCTATGCTTCTAGTGATTTAAATAAATGTGTTGTTTAAAGTTGGAATTTCTGACTGGATGGCACAATATGATTTTCAAATTTCACAGTACTTTGTTTATTGTAAAAATTTATTATTTTGAGCTTTGGCTTCAGATGATATTCTCCATATTAATTTAGTTTCTGGTTTAAGAAATTACAAGAAATAATAAAACTTTTTTCAATTCCATATTGCTGCAGGAAAATTGTTAACTTCTGTTTGATCTTGTATGGCAACACCATTTACATTATATGATATTCTTATCCTCATCCGTAATAAATTCTATTAAAACAGAGAAAAATTAAATTAATAAAAACTTATCCATATTAAATATAAACTTAACTTGTGATTAATTCAAATTGTAGTGTTAAAGAAATATCAAATTACTATTATAACAAACTTATCTTACACAATCATCAAATCTATTATATATGAAAATGCTGGGGATGTCATAATTTTTACATTAAAAGCTATCATGAGATTTTAAAATAATTCATTTTTATATTCAATTCAAATAAAATATCATAAAAGGCAAAATATTTTCAATTTATTTAACATTTGATTGTTATAAACCTATTTAAGAAACAAGTCATACTCCATAAGTAAAATTAATTGATATACATAAATTGATTTTTAGTAATTTTTTTTACAACTAAAAATGCAATAGGAGAGTTTCTCTAACTATAACATAAATTGAATTATGTATTTGCTGTTTAACTGTTTTTTTAAAATTCTTAGAAATATCTATGCTTGTTTTTGAACTGCAAATGTAGCTATTCTTTGGTATCTTTGGCATTAGTGTTGCTGCATTTCTTATAAAATTTGAATTTAGGAAGAAGAGATTATATGTTTCTAAAGATGAATGATAAATGTTGAAACATTTTCAAGCATAACTTAAGTTATTAGCACTGTAAGCAGTTTCTTGTGCATATTTAAGAATAAAACATTATTATTATCATCATCCTGCAATATAATTACTATCTTCTTTTAGAATATAAAAAAAATTAATTTGAGACCAAACAAAAAAAATCCCTTTTCTAGTGTAATTTTAATGGCATTCTCCTAAACAGAGGTAAATACATTAATTCAAGCAATTTAAATGTATATAAATACACATACTGTACACAAAATGTCTATCCTACAAATTACAAAAGTAAATTTGTTTCTTTTGGTTTTTTTTTTGTTCACCTGGATAGGTCCTATAAATTTAATATTTACATATTTCTTACAATATAAAGATAAAATGACGGTCTTCAGTTTTTTCACATAGAAACACTGGCTATGCAGTGGTTATTAATTAAAAAATAATAGATGTAAAAGTAAATTTTAGAGAGTTGTGCAATCTGCAGTTTGATAAATTTGTCTTCAATTCAATATATTGTTAAGTACTACGTTATTTTTATAAACATTAATTTTAACTTATCCTCACTTTTAATCTGGATGAGCTCCATTTATGTTAAAATGAAATTTTCACAGTATTAAATATTTTTTAAACCAATTCAAACTAGGGTAGGTACAATACAGTATATGCAATAGTGAGACATTAAATAACTAAACTAGTTTGTAAATGAATTTGACAGATGGCACAGAGTTAATTACACTTTACCTTAGTTAAGATATTGAAACCCCTTTTAAGAATGAAACTTATAAACTAAAATGAGTGATGTTTGCACTCATTATTTGCAACAATTATCATAAAGCATAGATATTATATATTAAAGAGAAGATACACTGAACAAATATTAGAAAAATTTTTCTTACATTTGGTGGATCGGCATCTTTAACTTCAGTAGAATTTAGTAAATCTCCGTATTCACCTAAGCACCACAGTGCAACCTGTAAAAGTGGTTGACGTAATGCTAAATCACCTGTTAATTGTTTCCATAATTGCTGAACTGTATATATATTCAGAGAATTGGATTCTGAAATTAACTGGATTAAATTTCCTACAACATCATCACGAACATAATTTCCTGCCTGAAAATTTATTATAATTTTTATTAGAAGTGCTTTAAAATATTGTATATTTTAAAATATTTCACTTACAGTTGTAAGAACTTTAATCATAGTATCTATATGCCATTTCCGATTAGGTGCATACCTTCAATAAAAAAAAAATAAGTATTTACGTTAAATTATTATTTTAACTTTTAATTATAATGTAAAATTGCTCATTTCTGTATAATTAAAAATAAATATAAAGATGAGTCAAATATAAATCTTAGATCAAAAGATAGAAGAAAAATCACACTGTGATAAGTCAATAGAGTAGGGTGGCCATAGTTCCTTACTGATTGTCCTTTCTAGAGTAAAATCACTGTGGATTTGGGTGAGGTAGTAATGATGAGGTAGGAAAAAGTGTTCTCTCTAGTTGCATTTGTATGTGTATGTGTTTGTGAGGCTCATATGAAGTCAACTGGCTTACAAATATAACTTGAAAACAGTATTTTGTGTCTTGAGTCCACCCATCCTGTCATGTATTTTGTGTCATGGGGTCCAATATTATGTGCACCATCCTGTATTATTATTTAAAGAAATCATACACAAAAAAAGACATTGTTCAAAAATTAGTTTTTTTTTAAATTTCCTAGTAAAAGAGAGAAACTGATGAGAGAAACTGATGAACAAATTGTTACAGTTCAATTCAAAACATATACAGTAAAACCTGTCTATGGCAACCACCCACAGTTCCTTCAAAAAGTGGTCTTTTAGACAGGTGGTCATCCAATACAGGTGGTGCTGTAATACCGTATTTCCGTACATATTTTGCGCACTTTGTAGCCATTTCTACTAAACAAAACTCGAGGTGAGCAAAAATAAGCAAATTTTTTCAACGATATGGCTATATTGGTATTGTATTTTATTCTTATCNTGTCAAAGAAACTCTGAAACAGATTTATTCATAAGAGATTAGGAAAACTAAAAGTTTATACTTAGAAATACTACTTAATTGATTACTTAATATATTCAGCCCATTATCTAGAATTTCACTTTTCTCACCAATTAATTCTCTTCCTTTTCCTTCAGCAGTCAACCAATTATTGGTTTTTGTAAAGTAAAAATAATTAATAAATGACAGAGCAGATTTTGCTTTTAAAATATAATTGATAAAATAAATAATACATTAAGCAATATAAAGCAAATTCTGTTGTTTGAATGTAAAATATATTGCATTTAACAAACAGAATTTCCTTTATATTGCTTAATATATTATTTATTTTATCAATTTAAGTAGTATTTCTAACTATAAAACATTGTAATTTGTCTTTGTATATACTGAAAATTAAATTATTAAAGAGAAGCAAAAAAAGAAAGGAACCAGTAATTTCATTTAACGTAAAAATAGAAAAACAACCTTCTAAAATTTTTTCAAATTTGTGAAAATAAAGCATAAGTCTTTTCCTTCATTAATAAAAGAATTAAAACATTAAAAAAAATTGTGAATAGTGTACAGCAATTGATTATTAGAAGACATAAATTAAATATGAAATATAAAAGAATAGTCAATTCTGCTTAATAGCACAGCATTGTGACCGGAGCTTTTTGGGGTTACAAAACGGCGGGCATACTAAATGAACATTCCAATAAGTTATGATATAACGAGTCATGTTAAAGAGCTACGTCAATGCATGCTCTCACCAATAAAACCATTTTAATGACGAAAAATTATTTCTGTACAAAAAAATCATTGCAGTACAATCTAGAAAATGGGAAGATTCTCTCACTAATCTTTAATTTCACATGCATCATCCTTACACTGTGTTGTACAAAATGATTAAGTGTTCTTCCCAGATTTATTGTAGGAATCTGTCCAGTGTGACCTGATGTCTTCTTTTGATTGACTGCACCAAAACAAAATCTGCACAGATATCCAGTGCAGACATAGGTCTGCCTTCATTGCCTTCCAGCAAGAAGTAACATCTGGCATTGTGGCTTGTTATAGCTCAGGCTCAGGAATGTCATCTTTGTCACTTTCTTGGTTTTCTCAGATCTTTTGATGTTTTGTTGTGATTTCTGCCACAATCCAGTCTTTCCAGATCTTCATTTTCTTTGTGGCATTGAAGATTGTCATTAACTTGTAAAAACTCATTGTATTGACAGACTTGTTGCACTTCTGCATTAACATCATTCTCATTGCTGTCTACTGCCACTGTTTGCATTGTTGAGTTTGAGTGCTTTAAGCCACTGTGACCAAAGCAGTTTGAATCATCTTGCTGCTTATCTTCTACCAACTGTCATTTAGGGACTGGACTGCTTGTAAAATGTTGACCTTTGAGCTTACTTCGATGGTGGCTGAAGATGATGTTAGTAGATCTTTAATTGCTTGGAGAATAAAATTTACCAGTTGTCCATGGTACAGCATCTTCAAGTACTTTATGATCCCCATATCCATTGGATGTCTCAAAGAAGTGGTCTGGGGAGGCAAAAATTCATTCGGGATGTTTTTCAGGCAATCCAAATGATGTGTGGCACAGTTGTCCAACAGCAAGACAACTTTTCTCAAGCTTGGTCCCACGTTTTAAGCCACTCCTTAAAATGGTCAGAAGTCATCCATGTATTTTTGTTTAACTGTAAACCACTGGCAAGGCATCCATTAGAAGACTTTCAAAACATTGGGACTTCACACTTTTCCCAATGACAAACAGCTTCCATTTGTCACTACCTGACAAGTTTGAGCAGCATAACAGTTATTCGGTCCATTGCTTTCTTGGAATCAGATAAAGCAACGTAGCACAATAATAAAGTCCAGTCTCATCTGCATTGTAGATGTCATCTGGAGAAAATTTCTCCAGAAGTTCGGGCAATTTGGTGTTTTTTCATTCATCTGTACTTGCAGCATTGGCTCTTTCCTTCTCACCGTGAGCTTTCCGAAATTTGATTTCATGCCTCAATTTCCATCGAGACAACAATCTGTTGCTTTGAAATTATGGTAATTCAGCTTCTTAGCGAGGACCTCTGTGACATTTGAGCATTGGACCACTGACACAAACACCTTTTGCAATTACAGCAAAAAACCATTGATTGAGAGCATCACCAACTTCTGGATCCTTGCCATCACACTGCCTTCCATTTCTGGATTGTTCCTCGGTTTTCTTTGCAGTCTTTCTTCTCAAAACTTGTCTTCCTGCTTTATCAAACATGAGATTGTGTTTCAAGACACACCCGTCATCTCCATCGGTAGCTGGTGCTAGGGGTTCTCTTCTAATTTGATCTAGCAGATCAATTTTCTTAGCAAGCATCAATTCCATTCATGGCATCTTGAATCAAACACTGCGGAACAAAAGGGCAAGTGCTCCATCTGTCTCCAGTCAGTCAATGGCCACAAAGACAAAAGTGGAGTGGGACATGAGGCAGGGAATGAAGAATTTCTGTCTTGTCATTTTGTATGGCAGCGATACACCCCTTGTTGAAACAGGTGGTCCATATGAGTGGTCGAGCCAATTTGACACGATTGACTGAGAGAGGGAAAGAGAAGGTCTGTATTCTTAATTAAAAGGTTTCTTGTGTTTCTTAATCATGATTGACAGCTGATAAAGGAAACCAAACATGAATGGTCATGTATGGAAAAGCCAAAAATATCCAAATTCATCTCTCTTTTGTTTAGTTTTCCAAGAAAAATACTGTGCTAGCAGGGCTACTAAGTGGCATATCGGGCATATCAGAGTATTTTGATATAATAAAACCCTGCCAATATATTTTAGTATTATTTTAAATTAATGATGTTATAAAACATCATTAATTTAAAATAATAGGTTCTTACAAATTTTTAAATTATTATATTACTAATCAAATATAGAAATATATTACAGTAAAAACTTAATTAATCAAAATTATCCTCCATTTCCCAGAATACTGAAGGAATTAGTACTAGTTTTTATTGATTACAATTCAAGAAAATTAATTTTTGTAAAAGTAAATGAACTTATTGTATTTTTGTTTAAATCATCAATGAGCTAAATTTTCCATATCAAATCAAAAGTAGATACATTGAAGAAAGTCAGTTCTGTACATTGATCATTCCACCATTAGTAAAGTTTGATATATGAGATGTGTTTAAAACAGTTTGAAGAGAACTACATGATGAGTTTACAGCTGAGATTTGGAACACACTTTAAGTGGAGCTGTGTATGTGTGTGTTGCATGTGAAGTGTTCTTAGAAACCAGTCCTAGCAGGATCAGCAAGTGGTAATTCAGTTTATGACAGGGATACAAGCCAGTGGCGATTCATTGGAGAATGGTCACTGGATATGGAGAAAAATGCATGTTGAAGACCATTACTGATTTGTTGCAAATGTTCTGTGAGGACTGAGAGGAAACTTTGAATTTGCTGTGCAACCAGGTTAGACACACAACCACATGACCAATAGTCTGATTACAGACATTGACGAAGCTAACAAGGTAAACCGTAGATGAAGCATCCATGACTTAACAAATAAGTTAAACTTTTCCATTGGTATAGTATAGAAAATTGCCTCCTATAATCTGGATTTCTCCTGAATGTTCCTTGTGGTGTTCAGTCATCATACAGAGTATCACATGCTGACTGAACACCATAAGAAACAGCAAATGGATATCAACTTGCAACATTTGATGTGCTACAGCAATAAGAGTGAACAATTCCTACAGTGTGTAGTGGCAGGAGACAAAATATGGTGTCACAACTTTGAACTTATAGAAAAGTCTGTGGAAATATGCTGGCTTGTCCAAGTCAAACAAATTCAAAACATAGCTGTCAACGAAAAAAGGTATTCTGACTGCATTCTTCACATGCTGATCCATCAAACTGGAGTTTAAAGATTCCAATGCCATGATCAATGCCCAGCAGACATCCAAACATTCAATAATCTGCACACAGCTATCCAAAGCAAGTGACCCAGAATGCTGTCTTCAGGACTCATCATTCTCCACAATGCATGACCATACATTGTCAAATTTGCTGTTGTTGCACTAGCTCATAAGAAGGAGATCAAACATCTTGCATACAATCCAGTTTATCATCATGTGACATTCATCTTTTGATCTGCACCTTCATTCCAATGAATTTACTATTTATTTGTTTTCAGGAACTAAACTTAAGTCTAAATTGCCAGATTATTTTTCAGGTAATTTTTAAATTATGCACCCAAATTTGTTCTTATGGTTAAACAGTTAAGCCACAGTCTTGTGTAAATTTTAATGATTAGAAATTAATTTTGAATTTAATTAAATAATTGAGAAAATCATGGAAAGAAGAACTTTATTAGCCACTTGGAGCAAGAATTAGTCTGAAAAAGTGATCTGATATAGTTTAGGCTTATATTTATCTAAACAAATGGGATTTGAGGTGTATATACTTTTGAAGTTTCTATGAGAGAAACTATTCATGGCATAATGTTAAACTCTCCAACAAGATTTCCTGTGCTATCACTGAACATATCTGCATGCATTATACATTACATCATCTTCCTTACTGTTTTTCAAGCAATGCTGGATGCTTTAGATAGTAATAAAATATAAAGTAATACAGAAATATTTAAGAAGTAATTTATGGTAGCATAATACAGTCGACCCCCCTATAATGTGGGTTCATATAATGCGGATTCGTATATCGCGACGAAAAAATTGTGACCGTATTGATATAAAGACGCTAAAAGAGACTTGTAAAATGTGGTAAAACGTCATTGCTGACTCGTGTCGTGACAGGATTGGTTGAATCTTGACCAATAGTGGACGAGCAGCCGAACTACTTACACGCTTTGGAGAGTTTAGGCGGGTAAGTTGAGTTTACTATCGTCTGTACAGTATATAAATTAGGTACTATAAGTCTAATACATTACTGTAATTTTATACATTTCTTGTGAAAAAATATTTCTTATTCAATGTCCATTAAAATTATTTATATTAATGATGTCTCCAAAGTTCAACAAATTTTTCGCAGAAAAATAACTTATCAGAAAATGCGTCTTCCATTTGGTGCACTGCTCTGCGACGAAAACAAGCTTAAGCAATGGCATTGTTGAACAGTGCACACTCGGTAAGTAATCCTACAATTTTTTGTTTATAGCATAGTTTATACTGATTATTCCCAAAAAATTGTGTGTTTTGGAAATGTTGAGTCAAATTAGTCTAGAATTGATTAATTTTATGGAAGAAAACCTTTCAAACAGCCATAGTCCGTAACCTGCACATGTACCGGGCTGTGATTGGCTCATGTATTTAAGGATTCTACAACGCAAAATTCTTATAAAGTGGAACATATCTACCGCGTTATGGGGGGGGGTCGAATGTATACATTTTTAATTTACAACTATCAAGTTAACTTGCAAAAGAGAAAAGGAAAAAAATTGTATGTAAAATGACACAAATATTACAGATCTGAAGAATACGCAAGTTAGAATTAAACTCAAAAACAAAAAATATCAAATTTTTAATAATTATTTTTCATTAATAATATATTATTATTGATCAATATAACTTTCCAGTAATGAATGTTCTGGTTTTATTTCTTCTAAATGTTTTGAAATCAAACAACAAATAATTTCACAGAATTAACTAAGTATTTTATAATTTATTATATATATACAAACCTTAGGAACAGCTGCTTGAAACAAAAAATCTTTCATGGGATTTGGTGTATCATTTGTAGCAGTTAAAAGAATTACTACTGACTGAGGATTATCAGGAGGCTTTTCAAATGAAAATTCTAATTTTAAACCATTTTTTTCAAAAGCAGAAATTGAAGGTATACCTGAAAAATATTGTATATTAGCCTTTTTCAATCAATGAGAAACTATATTAGAAAGTACTCAGCAAACCACAAAATATAACATACAAATAATACCTTATCCTTGCCGAGAAAATATTTATTTCATAAAAACAAACATTTTCAGCCTGATTCACAGGCCATAATCAGGTTGTGAATGAAATTAGAACTAAAGCATTCCAAAATAGAAAGTTATTTAATTTTTTGAATTTATATTCTATTTTGGAACGCTTTAGTTCTAATTTCATTCACAACCTAATGATGACCTGTGAATCAGGCTGAAAATGTTTGTTTTTATGAAATAAATATTTTCTCGGCAAGGATAAGGTGTTATTTGTATGTTATGTTCAATGAAAAACTTATATATTCTATGTATTAGTATATAAACTATTAACTTACTATTTAAAACTGGAGATGAAAAGTCACCAAAATTATTTGATTTTTCTGACAAGTGTAATTCAGTATTGTCTATTTAAAAAAAAAAATTCAATAATTAATTTTAAAAGTTATTCAATACCTTAAATACTGATATTTCAGTATTATACTATAGTATCTATTGATAATTTTTGAGAGTGAACAAAAAAATATGGACACAAAGATAAACCATTTTATAATGTTTGCACAGTAGTAGTACAAAGAAAGATGTAATTATAAATATTATGAAGTTACATAAAATAGCTCTGTTATCATCATTCTAAGAATATTTTAGAATGATGTATTAGAATAATCCATCTAGATCAGGGGTCACCATACTTTTTTCAGAGCAGTCCAGATAACTAGTGAGAATGACGAGCGCAGGCCATATAACCATTTTGTTCTAAACAGCATACTGAATATACAAAAAATAAAGACAACCAACATATTTATTTACCAATACACAAACACAATCACTGAAGCAAGCTCGTAATCGCTTTTCTTAAAGCTTCATTGCAAGCACTCTGATATCTAAAGTCGCAAAAGTCACCAAATTTTTTATTTCACTGATTTTCCTAAAAACTATATTACTGTCAGATGCAAAAGTCACCAAATTTTTTATTTCACTGATTTTCCTAAAAACTATATTACTGTCAGATGCAAAAATCAGATTGGACCAATTTTGGCATTTTTACTTATTTTAATTTTTTCTACATAGTAAATTTATCTACAATCTCATAGTATTTCTATATCAATAATTATATTTTAGCTCATTTGTGGCACAGTGCAGCAACAAGCCAGATGAACTAGGCCATAGTTTGGTGACCCCTGATCTAGACCACACTAGTATTCAAAAAACTGTTCCATGGAACTCTGGGGTTCCTTAAGTAACCTTCAATTGAAAAATTCTGCAAAAATTTTTGAGAGAAATGTTCATTGTTTTCACTAAAAATACTAACAAATAAAAATTATATTTTTCAGTTTTAAAAAACTGAAATTTATAATTTTTATTTGTTTCAATGTTTTTAAACATTGAGAAAATTATTATTTAAAGAATATGAAAAAGTCAGTCTGAGTATCAGACTGCACTAAATGGTCAATAGAGTGCCTTCTATTGACCACTTAGAAAAATTATGCTGTAGCTGGCAAAATATGGTTTGTATATAATTCAATAGGATTACATTAAAAAATGTATTTAAAACAGTTTATTATAAGAATGATCAAAAAGTTTCCCTTTGAAGGCTGTTGGGCTTGGTAAATTCATTCCAGTTAGAAAAAAATCACCACTGGCATTAAGGCAATTGTCTCATTGATGAACCAGATTATGCAGCAGTCAACTGATTTCTACCAGATGGGCATCATTAAAGATCATATGGCTTACTAATCATATGGCTAGATCACTGGCTTCATGTCGACTTATTCTGGACATGATATAGTACATATCATATATATGTTGCAGTACTAGCTAATAAAAACTTTTTCATTTTCATTAGACAACACTGCAGACTTTCTAATTTAAAATGATTTTATAATGTTTTTCTCCTTGATTTTAAGCTAATTCTAAAAATTTTTAATACTGTCATCACCACAATTTTAATTTTTGACAAAAACTTCATATTATGCAATTATATCTGTTTCATTTGGTAAATTTTGATATTCAGAATGTGGAATAATTTATCAGAATTTGGGATCCAAATTAGATAATTTTTTTATTTGTTAAATTTCTCTGTATATTAATTATACATGCATTTCTTCATAAACTTTAATTTATAATTTCAACATTTTGACTGTTGTCAACAATTATAACTTGAAAAATTTGGAATAATGATAGAATTTAATGTTACATGTTCAATGGTCTAGACAATCTTTCTATCTAATATATAAAAAAAATTTAAAAATCTGTCCTATTTTATTAAAGTAATATTTTTAACATTTCTAAAAACAAGCTTCAAATAAAACAGTTATATAATATAGCTGTCTGTATAAATTAAATTTACAAATATTTAAATGTAATAAAACTTAATATTTATAGGATTTCATAATAAAATAATGCCATACTGTATATCATATGTATATGTTAATAATATAAAATAATTATTTATTCAAAGATACTTAATATAAAAAATTAATTTTTATGCATTGGATAATGCTCCATTGTCTATCATTCTTGCATTATCTATGTAATTTCTGTTTATATATTTCATATAACTGAATATCTAGTTATATTTCTCAAATTTTCATTGATTACAATATATTGATATATATATGAGACATTTCATTTGAAAATGCTTTTTTAAAGTCTATTTTGACAAAGTATGCTAAATTTATAATATATACCATTCTTCAAATTTTGATGTGTTCAAAAAGCTATATTGAAAACTTAGATAATTCTAAATTATCTATAATCTATAACTTTATGATATAACTTCAAAGAATTAAGAGAAAATTATCCAAAGAAAAGAAAAATTTACCTGTGGCATTAGGATTAAAATCAATATCACCTAACAAATCTAACAAATCAGTTCCTTTTGTTGGAGGAGGAGGAGGAGCTGAATTTTCTGTGGATTTTGTTTCAATTGTAACACCCAAAAGATCTAATAACATATTCTAAATAAACCATAATAAATATTATTTTAAATGTATTTCATTAAAAATTTTGAATAATTATTTGTAATAAGATAACATACTGATTCTTGAATAAGCTTTTGTTCTTTTTCTGGTTCTTTTAATTGTTCTGTTTCATTTCCTTCATCATCTGTTATTTGACCATTTTGCATATTTTCATTATGAGATTTATTTTCCATTTGAGGCATTCGTTCTAATAAACTAGGCCTGAAATTTAAAAATTAAAATAAAGAATTTATATAGTTATTTTTTAAAAATAAACAACAAATATTAGATTTTTACCTTAAATGATTGTGTTTTGAGAATAAAGTTGAAAATTCTGTAGATCTTTGCTGCAATTCAATATTCATATTGGAACCATACACATCTATAATTTTTTTAATTCTCCTGTAAATAAAATAAGATTATATTTATAAATAGAAAAAGTATTTTCTATTGTAATGTAAAATGTAATTACTTACGGTGCAGCATTTTCATAGCGAACACTCAACTTCATTAATGAAGTAATAGCATATTCTTTGGTGACCAAAGTAATGTGAATATCTCCAAGAACTTTTTCAAATAAATCTAAAATTTGGTCCTCCGACACCTTCATTAATAATAATAATAATAATGACAATTTTTGATTTAAAATATTATATATTAAAGAGAAGATACACTGAACAAATATTAGAAAAATTTTTCTTACATTTGGTGGATCGGCATCTTTAACTTCAGTAGAATTTAGTAAATCTCCGTATTCACCTAAGCACCACAGTGCAACCTGTAAAAGTGGTTGACGTAATGCTAAATCACCTGTTAATTGTTTCCATAATTGCTGAACTGTATATATATTCAGAGAATTGGATTCTGAAATTAACTGGATTAAATTTCCTACAACATCATCACGAACATAATTTCCTGCCTGAAAATTTATTATAATTTTTATTAGAAGTGCTTTAAAATATTGTATATTTTAAAATATTTCACTTACAGTTGTAAGAACTTTAATCATAGTATCTATATGCCATTTCCGATTAGGTGCATACCTTCAATAAAAAAAAATAAGTATTTACGTTAAATTATTATTTTAACTTTTAATTATAATGTAAAATTGCTCATTTCTGTATAATTAAAAATAAATATAAAGATGAGTCAAATATAAATCTTAGATCAAAAGATAGAAGAAAAATCACACTGTGATAAGTCAATAGAGTAGGGTGGCCATAGTTCCTTACTGATTGTCCTTTCTAGAGTAAAATCACTGTGGATTTGGGTGAGGTAGTAATGATGAGGTAGGAAAAAGTGTTCTCTCTAGTTGCATTTGTATGTGTATGTGTTTGTGAGGCTCATATGAAGTCAACTGGCTTACAAATATAACTTGAAAACAGTATTTTGTGTCTTGAGTCCACCCATCCTGTCATGTATTTTGTGTCATGGGGTCCAATATTATGTGCACCATCCTGTATTATTATTTAAAGAAATCATACACAAAAAAAGACATTGTTCAAAAATTAGTTTTTTTTTAAATTTCCTAGTAAAAGAGAGAAACTGATGAGAGAAACTGATGAACAAATTGTTACAGTTCAATTCAAAACATATACAGTAAAACCTGTCTATGGCAACCACCCACAGTTCCTTCAAAAAGTGGTCTTTTAGACAGGTGGTCATCCAATACAGGTGGTGCTGTAATACCGTATTTCCGTACATATTTTGCGCACTTTGTAGCCATTTCTACTAAACAAAACTCGAGGTGAGCAAAAATAAGCAAATTTTTTCAACGATATGGCTATATTGGTATTGTATTTTATTCTTATCGGATAACCCGATTTACAGGAGTCGTCATATTATAAGACAGATTTAACACCAATAAAGATTAATACAATAATCGCATTTTCTCGATTATAATGCACACTTTCTTTTTTCCGACTTAATTTATTCGACTCGGTTCTTTTCGTTAGCTCCTCAGTTACGTGTATTACACGTCATTGATATACAAGTGCATCCTATCTCTCCATCACTTTGCTTTTGGTTTTCGTTAGTTCAATCTTATTCTAACTAGAAAAATACTGTATTTTTTAAATATTTTCTTAATTAATTAAGTACAATAAGAAAATTATTAATTAATAATAAAACGATTTTATTAATTTTTTTCTCATTATATGATTTCATTACAATCGCGGAATCGAAAAGGGAAGTAAAACTGATTTTTGCATTAATGCGTTTATTGTTTTTTGAATATTTTGCCTGCGAAAATGACTTGGATGTTATTTTTTAAAATTATCGTGGAATTAAGGTAGGTTGATACAGAAACTATTTATCGCAAGTGTACTGTATATGAGCTTCAAAATAAATAAATAAAAATAGATTTTATCAAACGATGAGATCATCCAATTAATTGTATCGTGTACAATATTTTACATCCCCAAGGAAAATACTGTAGATCTAGGGTAAAATAATGCTAGACTAATTTATTAACACCTGCACCTAATTTCGAGGGTGAGAGAAGTCCCGGGATGGGTTCGAACGAGAGTTTAGACTAATTCATTATATTAGGAACTGGAAACGTTGTTGAGGTGGTTTCTTGCAATAGTTTAGACCAGATACATTTGCGAAAGTGGTCGCTTATTACAGGTGTTGTATGTTGTTTCGGACCAAAAATTGATGCCCACAGTCGCGTTACACAAGTGGTCGTTTAATACAGGTAACTTATACGAAGACTCTATGGATAAACTATTCTGTGCCAGAAATTTTTGCCCGTTTTGACAGGTGCCTGTCGAATGCAGATGGTCGCCTAAGCAGTTTTCACTGTATTTAAAAAAACTATCTAATGTTTGAATAATAATATAGAGTTTAGTATGTCTTATTTCAGATATCTTAATACAACAACTTAACTTTTAAAGTAAAGAATTATTTAAAGATATAACAACAACAATAAAATACTTGATGTATTTTAATTATTAATAGTGTATATAGCTTACTTTTATAAATATGAATAAAAATTTACTTCATTAATTATTCAGAAAAAATATTTAGCATTTATACAATATAATATTACTTACATATCAGCAGCAATAAAGAGATTAGATGAACACTGAGATTTAAATTCTGGATCAGCTTTTTCCAAAAATACTAACAACTCTTTCGTCATTGTTCTAATATTATTAGCACTGATTAGGGCAAAACAAAGCTCCATGGCCCGCCTAACGAGTTTTATATAATTATTAGTGACAAAGCATTTTGAAAATGCTAAACCTATCTACAATACTTACCTTCGTATAGATACATCAGGATCCTTTAAGCAATCTACTATTGTGCTGCGATGCCTCTGGACAGCATTAAAATCAGCTTGTACTATTTGTAGTAATGTATTCAGAGCAACATACCTAAAAATTGTTTTAAGGTTTATCAGAATATTTATTTTTTTCATTTAAATGTTTCCAATTTATCATTTAAATTATATAAAACTTTTAATCACAAATAACTATTGCTGGATATAATTACAGTTATTTGGTTAATTGAATTACTGAAGTTGTTCAATTATATATTTATATAAAAATTTTAATATTTAAAATATGCACAATATAATATGTAATGTCACTGTTACATTAGTATTATTACATCTCTATTCATTAATAATTTTACATAATATTTTTTCAGTTTCAGTAACTTAAGAACATTTTTCATAAGAATTTGTCTTAGTGAAAAAAGATTTTCATTGTCATTCAAATTTTCATCATTTTCAACTATATCCACTCAAGTCTCATTCTTTGCTCAAATCTTTTAATTTCTGAAATATGTACTTACATTAATAAATATATTTAAAATATTTGTTAATGATTTTTATTATAATAAAAATCTATAACAAATTTTACTTATAATTAATAAATTCTAAATAAAATTAACATTGCTTCAATTTCATTTTGAAACTAAATTTAGATTTACATTAGTTTCATAATTAATCATCATTTATAAGCAGATTAGTTAAATTACATCAGTATAAAATTATATCTACTAATAGCAGATGTAATTTTATACAGAATTACAGCAGATGTAACAGCTAAAGTTGCCACTAATTGAACTTTGCATTCATTTTGTTAAATTTGTCCATGTTTAAATTCTAATATTAATATTACACAAACACATTACAAAACCCAAATTCCATGAAATTAAGAGTTACAAACATTTTCTATCTCCTTCCAAGATCTTCAAGTTTAGAGCTAACTGTTCTATTATGGAACCTTTTAATAAGAATGTTAGCAGAATTTGAATTTAAATAATCAATGAACCAATCATGAGTGCAAAGATGTGATTAAACTGATGCGGAAGATGGATAAGTGTTATTGGACAGAACTTAGGTTTTATGATGTGTTCAGTGTTACAGAGCAGTCCACTTTGTGGAAGATATAACTCTTTGATCTAATTAATATTAATTAAAATTATAAAAACCAAAAACCCAGTTTAAAGACTGATATTTTTTATTTTAAAATTTTTTTGGAATTTATACAACTCAGCTTCAGAGTATAACCAATATTTGATATTAACAATTTATTCAGAATAATTTAATAATTTTCTTATCAAAATAAAAATACATAAAGATAATCTTATTAATTTTATCTTTAAGACATAAGTCTTCTGTAAGATTATATATATAATAAAATTATTGACCTAAAATTATAGGGAATTTTTTTAGGCTGGATTGTTACACACTCCTTAAAAAAGTGAAATCACAATACCATGAAGGAATGCTTATAGCCATATGAAAATTGCAGAACTGGTAGATGTGAGAGATATACAAATGATTAAGTTTGCATATGCATCAGGTTATGTGGCTATAAAGTTTTGGGCTATAAAGCATCAGTTTTTGGGCTATAAAGACCATCAGCTGACTCAAGCCATAAATGCTATTAGTGATGGTTCATGGCAGCTGAATTTTCGAAGAAACATAGAAAATGGAGACTATGAGCTGAATACCACCAATTAATGGCTTAGGAATGAGACTGTATCCTGGAGCTGCATGACCTTGGTTTGCCAATGCTTGCAGTTGCCACATATGTTTGGCATGATGTGAGTACCATCCAGCAATATGTGACACAGTGGATGCAGGAACATCTGCAGACAAGCTAAATAGAAAGTGGATTGCACCAGTGCCCAACAGTACACAGACTGACAGATTCGCCAAATGATCCATCAGGACCCACTCACCACAGTACATGACATCCAAAGCTGCCAGTCGCCATCAATGGGTGCATCTGTCTCCATCCAAACCATTTTCAACAGATTGCATGAAGTTGGGCTGCATGCATGACAACCAGGGTATCAACTACTCAATACAGGGCTGCACATCTAGTGTGGTGTCATCATCATCACAACTGTATCACTGAATGGCATCAAATATTTTTTATGGAAAAATCCTGTTTCTGTCTGTGGAGAAATAATAGCCATGAACAGGTGTGGTGGTATGCTGGGAAAAGGTTTGTACCAGGTCTTTTCGCTGAGCATCATACTGGGCTTCGTAATTTGGGGAGACATCATGTTCAATCAGTAGATGGACCTGGTGCATATTTCTAGTACTCTGACAGCAAACCAGTATAGCACACAAACTGTGGAACCTGTGATTTGGCCACACTTCACACTGTGTTCCAGCAAGACAATGCCCAACTGCAAGTCATACAGCAAACTCATCAGCCTGAACAAAATTCACATCCTTTCCTGGCCAGCAGCCTTACTGGATCTCTTTTCCATCAAACACCTATGGAACCTCATCCAAAGTGAAGTGTGTCAGGAACCATCACCAATATACAATAGACAACATGCAACCATTAATTGATCATTGACAGTATGCCCTACATTATAGCAGCCTGTATAGCTGTCCTTGGGGCCTTATTCGTTACCGAATAAACAGGTGTCTGTTGCATATCTTTGTTTGTTCTTTCAATCATTTGCATATCTCTGTTACCTCTACTGGTCCAGCAATATGTATGTGACAACACCCATTCCTTCGCAATGTTGTGATTTTATTTTTGAAGAGTGTAAATAGATTTGTTTTTAAGAGATAGTGAATGGTTATGCTTATCCGCTGAATCAGACTTGTTACAGTCAGCAAACCATGCTTCTTCAGCTTCTATAATTCAAAACATGAAGAACTACTAAATGCTACTGACTACAGTAAATACTATAGTTTGCATGTAGTTTTCTCAAGTAGTGTACTCAATATTGTATAATAAAATTTTGCTCTATATATTCCAAAACATCAGACTAAAATGTTATTCATCGTAGTAAAAACATAAAACATTTTTAATGTATTTTAACATTATTTTTTTATTGTAAAGGTTGTGTCTAGACAATCATCTGGGACTACTACTTGGAGTGGAGCACAAATTTGCACTGAATTTTATTTCATGAAATACATGCTGACATGTAATACATATATAAAATGACAGTACTGTATAATCCAAAATAATAAACTTCTACAATAATTAAAAATAACTTAAATGTTTATATTATTACATTAATCCTTACCTTATATTCTTATCAGCATTAAGCAAAAATCTTCCTAATATGTTAACACCTAGTACCTAAATATGACAATTAAAAATTATATAATTAAAATTATAATTATATGCAATTCATATAGTTAGATTTATACATATAATCTCATCATAACGAAAGTTTGACAAAATACACAAGACACCACTCAGACAAAATAGATTTGTCCACCCCAAAATAATTATTTTTTTACTCTATTCACACCGAGAAAGAGATGAAACATCTATGAAAATTTACTGTATTGTACTGAAGTGTATTGGAAGATTTATTCAGTGGTCAATTTTTTTCTAGGCTGTCTTTATGGGTTGAGTCATCATTATTACACTGTGCAATTAGAATGTACAATATATGACAATATAAGAAATGTAAGGAGAAACATTCATTAAATGCATCAGGCAAGGACCAGATATTATACAAAACAGTAAAAATGCAACATCATGTCTTACAGCAAATTTAATTTCTGCACTCTCCTTAGTCTATTGTCATCAAAGTCTGGATAACTCTCCCGTGGTCACCACCTAGTCGTGGTGGGAGAGCCCAGTAATTTTACTGAACCATAGAGCAATGCAGGCTGGAGCACAAGCTCCTGGTAGGGACACCCATACCAGTAAGGTCTATGGGGAGAAAGGAAGCTAAGAGTGACCACACCCACATTCTGTGGAGATAATTAATATGGTAGTAACCAGATCAAAGTGTGATACCAGCTCGGACGTCGCCCAGGTATAACACCCAAATTAACAACTCAAAAACATTTTCAAGAAAATCAAAACACACACAAAACACGAACATCACAACACACACATTACAGAATACATCGATACACTAAAACAGAAACTCGCAGCCAAAGCACGTAGACTGAAACAATACAAAACATATACACTATAAAAACAGCAAAATAAGTTATTTACAAACAACAAAAAAACTTTTACAGACAAATCAGTATCAAAACAAACACTGATACATAGCACAGTGGCACACCAAAAGAACAAGAACTCCCAACTTATTGGTCTTCTCTTTGGTCCAGTGCTGTTACACACAATGCTGATGCAGGCTGGATTGAGGAGGAGAACAAAAACTTGCACAACATACCAACTATGCCCTGTGCTGAAATAAACGTACACGACATCTGCCATGCTGTTAACAGAACACACAACTGGAAGGCACCTGGTGTAGACAACATTCACAATTTCTGGTACAAAAAGTTTACATCACTGCACCAGGAACTAGCTAACCACCTAACACACATCATCATCAATCCACAAGACATGCCAAAATTTCTTACTCAGGGCATCACCTACATGAAACCTAAAAATAACAACACCACAGACCCCACACAATACAGACCAATTACATGTCTTCCAACACTCTACAAATTATTGACATCCTGTATCACAAACAAAATATACAAACATGTTGAAGAACACGACATTCTTACGGAACAGTAAAAAGGTTGCCGTAGAAATCACAGGAGATGCAAAGAACATTCACTCATAGATTCAGTCATTCTATGTCAAGCACACAAACAACACAGAAACATACACATGGCATATATAGACTACAGTAAAGCATTCGACAGCATTCCACACAGTTGGCTGCTACATATTCTACATATGTACTGTACAAAATACATCCATCACTCATTGCATTCTTTCAAAACACTATGCAGCTCTGGAGAACAACACTGCATCTCAGGGTTAGTAACACTTCCAAACAAACAAAAACCAAATATTCAATAGGCGAGGAATTTTTCAAGGAGATTTCTTGAGTTCTCTCTGGTTCTGCCTAGCCCTGAACCCATTATCCAACATGTTAAATAACACACAATATGGCTACAATATCAGACATGAAAAAACAACAGTTTACGCTGTCACATCTCATGTACATGGACGACATAAAACTTTATGCATCCACACAAAAACAACTTCTTCAACTCCTACAAATCACACATTCAAACACCAAGGACATACAAATGGAGTTTGGCTTAGACAAATGCAAAACATTTCATATAGAAAAAGGAATCCTGAAGAAAGATTCTGCACTTGAAAATGGAGACATTATTGAATCTATGGAAGAGGGCAAGTTCTATAAGTATTTAGGATTCCAACAAGCCAAACTAACAGAACATACACAAGGCCTGATTGACATTATAAACCTTCACTACAAACAAATATAGTCACTGCGAGAGTTTTTCTACAAGAAACGAGAAACATCACAGTTACATAAAGCCATAACTCTAGCAGACTCAAATAGCACACCATTAAACTTACACTCACATCATATAGACATGACACAACATATAAAAAGCACAGACACTATTAAGCAATCATGGAATCAAAAAGCACTCCATGGCAGGTATCCGTAAGATCTAGCCCAGGATTTTGTTGACTAAACTGTGTCAAACAGCTGGTTAGATCGGGGATGCCTCTTTGGGAAGACAGAAGGATTCATGATTGCCATACAAGATCAGGTCAGAAATACTAAAAACTACAGAAAACACATACTCAAAGATACAACACTCACAAATGACACATGCAGAAAATGTCACATCATGCCAGAAACTATACAACTTCTGGATACAAGCTCTTGACACAGACAGATTACTTACACAGACACAATCAAGTAGCAAATATAATACACCAAGAGCTTGCAAAGAAACACAAATTGGTAGGCATTCACGAACCATACTACAAGTATATTCCACAGACAGTATTGGAAAACAACATGCACAAAATGTACGACGACAGAGCCGTAATCACAGATAAAACAATTTACCACAACAGACCAGACATCACACTCATTGGCAAACACAATAAAATCACATACATTATAGACATAGCCATTCCAAACACTCACAATGTAGAAAGACACATGCACTGAAAAAATTAGCAAGTACACAGAACTTGCCCAGGAAATAAGGCATCTGTGTAGGATGAAAAGGGTGCTTATTGTACCTGTTGTTCTCTCCTGTAGAGCTGTGATACCACACACATTACACAAAAGCCTGGAAACATTACAATTGAATAGAAATACATACATCACACTACAGAAGGCCACTATATTGAATACATGCCATATTGTTAGGAAATTCTTGAATACTGACACAGACACACTTATTTAATTTTAGTTTCGTTTTGGTTGCTATGCCTTGACTCTAGTCTGGCATAGTACACAACAACCACTGTCAACAGAGTATAACTCACTAAACCCAACAAAATAATAACAACCCATATTTCTCTATATTTACATTTAACTTTTATTTTTGCAATAGTGTTTAAAACTTGTAGACACCAGAAATGTGAATCTGTGTTATTATTTACAATATAAATGTCATATTTTTTTTAATAAAAAAATTTG